>NW_017308101.1:63239-64220 GCF_000935625.1 Nanorana parkeri | reverse complement strand
GGCTGTCTCCGCCCCCACACCGCTCTGCTGCACTGTGATAGGCGGCCGAGCGGTGTGGGAGGAAAGACACCGGCCGCTCACAGCGCTCGTCCCGCAGCGCTCGGCCGGCTGTCATTTTCTCTCTGATTCCTTTCATCCCTGCTGGGCACTGCTCTGTGTCCCAGCGGGGATGAAAGGAATCACGGCCGCGCCGACAAAACGGCAGGAAAATGTCACTTTCAGCATTTAGCCGAAAGTGCCATTGTCGGCCGGCGCCCCCCCTTCACTTTTCGTCCGGGGCCCGCGCCCCTGGTGCACCCCCGGTTGTTACGCCACTGACCCCGCACACAACATGTGATCATTACACCACATCATAGGAGTGTGTACACACCGAGAGGGAAGATCCTGACGTGTTACACAAATGTTACAATGTAATTGTTCCGGTGACAATACAGAATGGCGGATCGCTCACACAGAAGGAGATTACAGTGTTTATCTGGATTAGGCTCCTAACGTGCTCGGGGTGGAGGGGATGATGTGCAGATAAACCAATTACCAATGTAAACCTTCTCTTATTCCATAATACAGACGCACTGATCGCCTGGAGGACTCAGAGGACACAAAATCCTCCCAACATTCTACAGAGAGAACAATTCAGGACGGAAGAATCCTCACCAAGAGTACGGAGATCCCCAATACAAATAATTCTATACAGGTATCTCTCTCATCTCTCTCTAATCTCGCTCTCTCTTTCTCTCTCTCTCCCCCTCTCTCTTTCTCTCTCTCTCCCTCTATCTAATCTCGCTCTCTCTCTCTTTCGTGCTCTATCTATCTATCTATCTATCTATCTATCTATCTATCTATCTATCTATCTATCTATCTATCTATCTACCGTGTTTCCCCGAAAGTAAGACCTACCCCGAAAATAAGACCTTGTTCGGTGGTAGATCTCATATTACAGACATCCCTGAAGATAGTGCTAGCCGCAGCTCCCTCCCTCCC
>NW_017308101.1:56088-62688 GCF_000935625.1 Nanorana parkeri | reverse complement strand
GCCGGGCCCGGTGACGGAGAAGGAGGTGGGCCCGGCGACGGAGGAGGAGGCGGGGCCCATCAGCGAGCGTGGAGGAGGCGGACAGGTAAGGAGTGCGACCAGCCCACCTGTGAGAGTCTATGGTGGGCTCTGCAGGGTCACCCACAGGTGGGATCTCAAGTTGGCTCTGCAAGGGCTATAACTAGAAATCACAGGGCCCCATACAAAATTTTGCTATGGGGCCCTTTGATTTCTAGTTACGCCCCTGTATCTATCTATCTATCTATCTATCTATCTATCTATCTATCTATCTATCTATCTATCTACAACAGAGGTAGCCAAACTCCGGCCCTCCGGCTGTGGTGGAACTACAAATCCAATGAGGCATTGCAAGATTCTCACAGCCACAGACATGACTCCCGGAGAGAGATGCATCATGGGATTTGTAGTTTCACCACAGCTGGAGGCCCGTAGTTTGGCTACCCCTGCTCTACAGCTTCTATGTGAAAGGGAGAACAGTAAAGTGCATTAACATGCGTGCTGTGTCAGTCTTGTGTTACATGCGAGCAGTTTCTTACTGTCCTTTGGCCACTAGATGGCGCTGAGGACAGGAAATAAGTATTTTTTGGTGTGCTCCTCAGCTACATCTTGTAGCCATAATGCGGTGTTACATTGCATACATGCGCCTGAAAATAAAAGGTGTAGTTTTTGCATCTATTGACACAGAGCGAACGTTCAGAAATATTTGCCGGTTCTGCGAATTAATTATAAATAGACCGCCATCAGGGGGGTAGGGCCGGTACCCATGTGAGGGGTCTGGGCAGCCTGGGGGGCCCTCTTACATGAGTATCAGCTGTACCAGGGGCGGCATAGCAGAGGTGACGAGAGAGGGTGGAGGAGGCCAGGCCCAGGCAGCAGCAGGCAAGAAGAGTTGGGAGGAGGTACAGGAAAATGGACCAGCCCACCTGGGACCCTGCAGAGCCCACCATAGAGAGTCTCAGGTGGGCTATGCAGGATCTATGGTGTGCTCTGCAGGGTCTTAGGTAAGTCCAGCACGCTACTGAAACATTAGAGACCGCTGGGGGGCGGGTGGCTCGGGTGCCAGTGTGATCCGCTCTCGCGCTCCACACCAACTGCCCCCCCGCCGCCGCCTTGGTCCCTTTGGTTATTAGGTCCGCCACTGGATTACACGCAGCAGCCTGTTATTCTCTATGGGAGTATGCCGCCCTATGCTCACCCGAACTGCACGTCGGTGCAGGTGTCCCTGCTCGGACGCAGACAGGATCTATCCTGTCAGCGTACGAGTACGGACACCTGGACGGATGTGCAGTTCGGGTGAGCGTACAGCCGCGTACTCCCATAGAGAGGAACAGGCTGCTGCGTGCAATCACACGCAGCACCTGTCCTTCCCGGGAGGGGCCCGATACAACCGTGCACGGATCTGTACGGGCCGACTCTTATCAGTGTGAATGAGGCCTTAAACTTAAAGTTCAACTGGGCTTCAGGTTACTGAAAGGTCCACTCCAAGGGCTTGTTCACACCCCATGCGTGCCGAGCTGTGTTTTTCTGCTCACCACTGCACATGCATGGTGTGGGCAGGGCACACAGAAAACAATTGTGGCCTGTACACATCTTACATGTGCATCGGTGAGTAGAAAAACGCAGCCCTAACCGAATTCCCACCACCAACGATGACAGAACTGCTCCATGTCACGAGAACATTTTAATTATTTACTGCCATCAATTTACCAATTTAGATACCATTCACTGCCTTCAAGGCACTTACATTGTAAGGTCCCCGAGGTGCATGCATCGAAGACAGTCTTCACCCCTGTGAACAAAAAAAAGTGAATCGTGGAATCACAACACACAAGAAAAGTGCACAAGGGTGCTTTTGGCCCTCCTCTGAAGGGAAAGGGCCACAAATCCCTGAACCCTTCAGGGCACAAAGCTCCTGACAGTGTCAAGGTAACCCAAGAACACTTAGCTGAAGTCAGACGGACCCCGATCCTTAGAGACCTACCAAAGCAGATCCACCAAGTACTAGGTGGTGACTCACCTGAAGGGAGACCCCAAATAGGGGGAAGTAAAGAAAACCTGTAGAGGCCACCAGGGCCAGATTTACTCTCTCTGCTGCCCCGAGGTCAGGTTCCTCAATGTGCCCCCCCTATCCGCCAGCGCCCCCCCCCCCCGACTGCATACAAGTGATTTTGGTGACAACGTCGGGATCACTTATACAAAACAAGCGGCGGCTTCCCCGCTGTACATTCAGCTCTGCTTGCCCAAATCAGGGCTAAATGTAGAAAATAACTACCTGCCCAGAACTACATGCCGCAGGCATCGGGAGATAGGAATTTCACACCCCTGCTGCCCCTCTAATCCCTGCTGCCCCAAGGCTGGGCCTTGGTTGGCCTTGTGGGAAATCCGGCCCTGGAGGCCACAGAACCTTACCCATAACATCAGGTTGGGCCCTGAAGGTATCCCCACCCTCCGTCATTCTGTGGGGTCAAAAGTGCCCAATGTGCATCAATAAGTGCCAGTGTAAGACATGGCAGGTACCTCTCTCCTATGCACACATACAGGTCTGATTTAGGCAGGAGCCAATGAACCATCCAGCATGTCTTTGGAGTATAGGAGGAAACCCACAAAGTCAGGGAGAAGATGCAAAGTCCATGCAGGTAGTGTCCTGACTGAACCTGGATTTAAATACATGAGGTCCAATATAGCATAGCTGAGGGTCTGAAGAGAACCAACATCACATCTCATTTAAGCCATAGGACAGGAGCAGGGTTGCTGGAGTAAGCCATCGACTACTAAGTTACATAAGCTTCTGCATTGACGTTAACAAAGACCTCCGACGCCATGTAAAAGTTCATTGGAGAAGTAAAAATAAAACATTGACCTTGAAGAGTTAATCAGCCTAATCCATTGGAGGCAAGTAAACCTTCCTCTTCCCTCTATGCCAACAATGACCAAACACTCTCTGAGCTATATATGTTCTTAAAGCAGAGCGGCTTTATAAATTGAAGGATAGAGCTCTGTGTGTTGCACAACAATCCAGCGAATAAATATTGAATGTTTGATCATTTACAATCCATTTTCAATAGAAGTAACACCAATCTGCTCCTTCACAATTCCAGGGGAAAGAGCAAAGTGACCCAACCAGCAGCCAGTTAAAGTCCAGGGGCGGACCTACCGCCGGTGCAGCCGGTGCGGCTGCCCCGGGGCCTGAGCCAGGGGGGCCCAGCAGACCCAGGCAAGGTAAGAGAAGAGATGGTGGGGGTGGGGCGGCCGCCGACCGACTGTCTAAACGGCCACACGGCACTGAGATCTGAGTGAGGCAGAGCAGCCTGCAAGCACACGGTAAGGCAGCGCTGGGGCCTCGGCCGGGAGGACCCAGCAGCTTCCTGATTACACAGCCCGCCGCCTCTCCGAGCTACATGGTGTTCCTGCTTCGAGGAGGTGGAGGTGATGTGATGCTTTCATCTTCTGTATGTGCCTAAGTTCTGTGACATGTTTTGTAGTCCTCTATAACTGATGGAGTTATTCTGCAGAGAGTATTGCTGGGAGTTGTAGTTCCCTATAGCCGTTACTATTCTGCATTTTTGTAGAGCGTTTTGCTGGGAGTTGTAGTCCCCTATAGCCGTTACTATTCTGCATTTCTGTAGAGAGTATTGCTGGGAGTTGTAGTACCCTACAGCCGTTACTATTCTGCATTTCTGTAGAGAGTATTGCTGGGAGTTGTAGTTCCCTATAGCCGTTACCATTCTGCATTTTTGTAGACCGTATTGCTGGGAGTTGTAGTCCTCTATAGCCATTACCATTCTGCATTTCTGTATAAAGTACTGCTGGGAGTTGTAGTTCTCTATACAGATCTCTTAAAGTCCATGTATAGTCCAAACCTTCCAGGTTATTTTTATGCTGTCTGTGTACCAAGGGGGAAATTTCCCTTCACTTCCTGTCCTATAGATGCAACAGGAAATGTGATCTAAAACTAGAGATACGCTTTAAATTTCACTTTGCTAACGTCAGTGACTGTTGCTTGATTTCTGCTGGTTACGGCATCTACAGCTGAAGTCCAGGAAAACAGCAAAATACACACAAAAGATAAGAAGATTTTTCAAAAAGAAAAAATGAAGGAGATGAAAAGCCACAAGAGAGACCCATCGACGTTTAGTAATCTCTGTGGTTTAGGAGATTCTATGTAATGAAAACGAGGATCAATGGTTGGTTACTTACCAACATTATGAACCTGGGTTCTGGGATACTATTAGCTTTGCCAGAAGTCGGGATTGCATGTGCCCACTTTCTGTGCCGAAATGATGCCCACTTTATGGGTGGGTGTGCCCAAATCACGGTCTCACCCACATTCCACCTTTGTTACAGCTCAGCCTAGCACCTCCACGCAGCAGCAGATCACCGATGATTGTAGCCAACAATAGATCGCCATTAGAAGTGATCTGCCGCTGCAAAGCTAAATAAATAAATATCCCCCAAAAAAGCCTGGGGACCCAAGTGGTCCATCAGTGCTTTCCGACAGGGCTTATACCAGCCTACATAAAGCCCCTGTTGGTGTTTTGGTTTATTGTTGGGTCTAGTTAAATAGCAGGAATAGAAACGGCACTGGAAACGGTGGAAGAACCCAACATTTCCTGCATACACCTCAGGTGTCTTCTGTCCTGTCCTGTGACATCATACAGGTTCTCTTCACACTCTTATTCCTCTGGCAGTGGGTGGATCTAAATGCAACATTTTCCTGTTCATCTAGGGTGATGGGGGGAGAGATGGAGCCATGACGCCCTAGGGCTTACAGCTCAGGGACTCAAGCGGTCCATCAGTGCTTCCCAACAGGGCTTATGCCAGCCTAAATAAAGCCCCTTGTATCACTGTTGGTCTGTAGGTGTTTTGCTGGGTGCAGTTAAAGGGCGAGTCACCACTGGAAACGGTGGAAGAACCCAACATTTCCTGCATACACCTCAGGTGTCTCCTGTCCTGTCCAGTGATGTCATGCAGGTCTCTTCACACTCTTATTCCTATTAGTGAACCCGAAAGAGGAGCAGTGCCACATCGCTGGATGGGTGAGTCTGTGAAGGACAGCTCAGGAAATTGGAATAGTTTAGTAGCTGGAACTGTTTTTTTTTTGTCTTTAGCCACTGCCAGTATAAATGCTTAGAACTGGAATTAGGCTTTAAATATGCCCAATTCCAGCCCCATGCCAGAGGAGGCAGCTCAGTTCCTTGGGCTGAAAGCAGGGGATATTTACCTGCAGACAGGTGAGACGGAGTGGCTGTATGTTTTTGAAAGACTTTAGGCTGCATTGTTGGTAAGTTTTATCTGTTTTCCCCCCAAATTTAAAAAATTGCTTTTAGAATATTTAGACATTAAATGATCCCAAATAGACATGTCACTTTTATATATATACTATATTGCCAAAAGTATTGGGACGCCGGCCTTCACACGCAAATGAACTTTAACGGCATCCCAGTCTTAGTCCGTAGGGATCAGTATTGGGTTGGCTCCGCCCTTTGACGCTATAACAGCTTCAACTCTTCTGGGAAGGCGTCCACAAGTTCATCTTGGGAGGTTTTATTTGATGTAGTCCAAGCTGAACCAGGTGGTCTATGTCACAGAGAACATATGACATTTGTCTTTTTGGTAGGCAAAAGTTTAAACTTTTTTTTTAAATTTCTTATATTTCTATATTTTTGAAACTCCTCAATTTTAATTATTTTATAACATTAATATTATATTATTTTTATTACCATGGTTCCCAACAAGTTGTGTCGCTGCATCAAAAGCCAGCAATCACCCTCCAGGGATGCTCTCCTCCATGTTATCGTCATGCTTCCCATGATTCCTGGCATGTGCAAAGGTACATACATGGCCCTGTTTGCATGGGGAAATGTCACATGCAAAGATTATCACATGCATGACTTTGCTTCATATTGATGACAAGCAATCACCCGGACAATCACGGAGTCCTTTGTATTCGGCCTATTGTTACCTTTATGTAGACCAGCCTTGGTCTAAAAAAACACGATGTTTCATGGTGACACATATATACTTTTGTACTCTGCGGTTCGGTGACTCAGGGCCGTAGAGTAAATGAAAGAACCAGAGACTTGGTTCCTTCACATTTACATGATAAAAAATACGCTTCGCTCTAGTAGAAATAATCAACTTTCAGAAGTTTGAAGAAAACATCTCCAAGTTCTTAATCTTTTTTTTTTTCCGATCATTAAAAATAGATCCAATCTCCGTTCCTCACATCGAAATCCTCGCACAGGTGAACGGGTACATTGGTGGATGTATGACCAAGCTAAACGATTAGCCAGACAAACGCGGACTCTGGTTCTTTTATATTCTGCCCATTATTACCTTCACGTAGACCAGCCTTGGGGTAAGAGCACTTGACGTTAATTGACTCTGGATGAAAGGGGAACAAAAGGCTCTTCAGAAATGTGATGAATCTTCCTTTTTAAAGACATTAATGTCTTTTTTTTTTTCCGTCTCTGAGCTTTTTATGGCTGCGATGAATGCTGAATGTTTGTATAGTAAAAACGAACCAAACAATAATAATAATAATAATAATAATAATAATTTTAAAAGGCAAATAGGCTA
>NW_017308101.1:24633-56013 GCF_000935625.1 Nanorana parkeri | reverse complement strand
ACAAGAGGTTAATTTCCTTTTTAATACCTGAATTTAGAATACATATACAATTAGAGTGTCAGTGGGGTCAGAAAATAAAAGAACATTTAGTCGAAGTGATGTTTCTGGGAATTGTGTTTTTTTTTTTTTATAAGGCACCATTCTCTGTGTGGGCTATTAATATAATATGAAAGATTCAGAAAACATGGTGTGACATTCCCAGTACAAAAAGTAACAAAAAGTACAGGCAGGAGACTAAATTGGGCAGTATGAAATGTTTAAATGTTAAATTTTGGATTTATCTGGTAACAAAGTGTTGAGGAGCAATGAGGATGTCCAAAGTAGAGTACACTATATTGGAAAAAGGGTTCCATATATATACACTGTATATATAGGAGCTTGTTGGACAACCCATTACAAAACCATGGGCATTAAAGGAGAACTATGGGGTCAGTGTTTTTCCCCATAGTTCTCCTTAGGGTAACGGGAGGACACAAACTAGCGTTCTTCCGTTACCCTAAGCTCAGTATATAGAGAACTACAGCTTGCGGTATACTGAGACGCCTGCCGGAGCGGATCCCGACGTAGATGACGGGATCCGCCCAGCTGCGTGAGTGACAGCTGGCTCTGCCTATCTAGAGGCAGAGCCAGCTGTACCCGCCCCCTCCCCCATCCGTTCCGCCAGTCAGCGCTGGCGGATCGGAGCGGGGAGGGGGGAATCCAGCCCCTCCCCCTGTCACGGCAGAGACCATGACAGGATCGAGAGGCGAGCGAACCCGGTATGTGTTGGCTCACCTCCCGATCTACTGAGCCGACCTGTGACAGTCTCATTGTCACAGGTCGGCTAGAACTATGAGGTGAGTGAAAAGCACCCCCTCCCCTCATAGTTCTCCTTTAATATGGAGTTGGGTTCACCTTTGGGCAGGGCCGGTGCTGCCACTGGGCAAACTAGGCAGCCGCCTAGTTCCCCAGTGCGCCCAGTCCGCCTAGGGCGCACTGCTACCTAGGGCACAGCCTTGACCATTTGCCCCCCATGGCGCCCCCCGTCTATTTCAAATTGTAAAAGCCAATAGCAGGCTGGCACCATTGAGCAGAGGAGCGTAACTGAGAGACAACTTTCTCTCTCAGGTTCGCTCCTCTGTTCAGTGGGTGGGGTTTCAATAGCCAGTCTGCTATTGGCTATTTCAAATTAAATTACATCCACCTGTCGCCTGCAGAAGCGAACCCGCAGGAGAGTGGCGCTGCATAGAGGGGGTGCGAGTAGCAGGTCTTGCCTAGGGCGCAAAATAGTCTAGCACCGGCCCTGCCTTTGGGTCTATAACAGCCTCGACTCTTCTAGGAAGGCTTTCCAAAAGATTATTATGGAGGGTATCTGTGGGAATTTCTGCCCTTTTGAGGTCAGGTACTGATGTTGTATGAGAAGACCCGGGTCACAATTGGCATTACAAACCACCCCAGGTGTCCAGTAGGGTTGAGGTCAGGGCTTTGTGCAGGACACTTGAGTTCCTGCACACCAAAACTGGTGACACCATGTCTTTATGGAGCTGGCTTTGTACGCAGGGGACAGTCATGGGTGGAACAGAAAAGGGTCTTCACCAAATTGTTACCACAAGGTGAACAATTGTCTACTTTGTGTGCTGTAGTATTAACAGAACCCTTCACTGGCAGGGCCAGATTTACTCTCTCTGCTGCCCCAAGGCCGGGTTCCTCAATGCACCCCACTACCCGCAAACACCCCTCCATGAAGAATGGCAACCAGATGGCGGGGGCGGCAGGGTCAGTTTTAACTTTTTTTCATTTTTTCTTTATTTTTTTATTTTTTTTATCACTTTTTTTAAATGTTTATTTGTCTTATTATCTTTTATAATTTTTGTAATTATTTTTTTAAACTTTTTTTTAATCACTTTATTTATTTTCATTATTTATTTTTTGTTACTTTTTATTTATTTTATTTTTTTTTTACTTTTTTTTCAATTGTTATATTATTTGTTTTTCTTTTATTGCTATCACACAGGAGCTAAGAAGCCGCGGTGTGATAGTATTTGAAGGTGACAGGTTCGCTTTATCTCCTAAAGCAGGGGCGCCCACTATTTTTCGTTCGGAGATCTACTTTCGGAAATCTTCGTTCAGAGCTCTAAGCTCAATGAGATCTACCAACGAAAAAACACCTGCATTCAGGGGTGCATGAAAGTCAATAGCACCGCAGCCATGACCCTCACCCGCAGTGCATAGTTACATAGTTACATAGTATTTGGGGTTGAATAAAGACATACGTCCATCAAGTCCAACCCATATAGGTCCGCGCATCATGTCATTCTTAGGGATACTGGTATCCCTGGATATTACGGTCCCTCAAGAAATTGTCCAAACGTTTCTTGAACAAATCCACACTCTTGGCTGATTAATAAAAAGTTAGCATGTTAGTCAGGCAGGAACGTCCTTTCCTGAACCCATGCTGATTGTCATTAACTATGCCCTTATCCTTAACAAATTTTACCAAATAGTCCTTAATTATACCTTCTAACAGTTTACAAACTACCGATGTTAGACTGACCGGCCTATAGTTCCCTGGTTGGCATCTAGCCCCCTTTTTGAATATTGGAACTACCGTAGCCCTCCGCCAATCACATGGTACCCTACCAGTCACTAAGGATTCGATCGCCCGCAACCATTCCAGCACAGTGCGATCTGCAAAAATGCTGCAAGCACTATTTTTGCAGATCGCACTGGACAGGAGTGCAGGCAGGCAATTGCACCGTTTGGTGGGGGGCATGGCTGCAGTGCCATCGACTTTAATACAACCCCACGCCCCCTCCTGCCCCTAAACGCAGGGAGTCGGCCGGCTTGCATTCCAGTGCGTTCTAGAGGCGCCGGCGTCCTGTCCTCCCGCGGTGCTCGTGTGGCCGACGTTGCACATGGGGAGAGGTGTCCTGCCCCTTTCCGTCAGCGGCGTCTGACACATTCAGCCAGCAGCCATACAAGCACCACGGGAGCAAAGCCGTAGCTAGCTCCTTTTGCACCCGAGGCAAGAAAAAAAACGTGCCCCCCCCCAACAGGCGTGTGACATCGCCCAGCGCCATGCCTCCAGGATTTTTTTTATTTGTTACTATTTTTTATTTATTAGTTCATTTTAATTTTTTTAATTTTAGTTTTATTTTTTTTTACTGTTGGGGGGGGGGGGGGGGGGTCTATTTATCATTCAGAAACTATTTACTATCAAGCAGTTTCTGAATGGGGAGGAGCCTCTGTACAGAGTGCTTCTCCCCATTGAGAGTCTCATGAATGAACAGGAAGTCATGTAAATCACATCTTGTTCATTCATAACTGGGGACACCTAGCACTATGTGTCCCCAGTTATTTATAAACACTGGAGTGATCAGCTAATCGCTCCAGTGTTTGTCCTGCACAGAGGATTGGTACATATCATTGATATGTACCGATCCTCTGCCGCTCAACCATGCACACAGGGGGGCTCAGCTTCTCCTCCGGATCTCCGCTGCTCTCCCGGGCAGAGGCAGCGGGGGATCCAAGGGGAAGTGAGGAAAGCACTTCAGCCGCGGGGGGAGATTCGGACGGAGCTGCTGTCACAGCAGAATGTGCGGTGAGGAGAGAGAAAGAGCCACTGGCTGTCAGATCCAGGCCGAGCAGGTCTCTCTCTCCTCACCGCTCGGCGTGCTGCTGTGATTGCGGCTCCGCCCCCCGCCTTCAGCGATTTGTTCACCTCTCGGATGGGGGAGGGCAGCGGGGATCCAGAGAAGCCCCACGGCAGGAGGACAGGACATCGCGATCTACCTAATGGCCTATAGCATGTTTAAAGGGGGAAAAAAATCTACCCGCCTGGCGGCTGTGCTGTCCCTCTATTCCCTGCTGCCCCAAGGTCTGGCCTCGGTGGCCTTGTGGGAAATCCGGCGCTGTTCACTGGAAAGCCTTTACTAAATAAACAGAATAATTTTAAGGGGTGTGTATAACAGCTTTGGCCATGTAGTTTAGCTCATAACAGCCAAAAGGATTTTAGGTTTTGTTTACCATATCGGTGAAAGGATGATATTATATACAGGGGTGTATCTACTGCAAGGCCAACTAGGCATTTGCCTAGGGCGGCACTTTCCTGGGGGCGGCAGAAAATGCCGCCCCAAACCAATGAGGTGAAAAGAGCCGGACTTACCTTTGGGCATACTGGGTACTTGCCCGGTGGGCCGAGGCTGGGCGGCACGGAATCAGGCAGTGGCCCTAAGAGTGGCTGCCTAATTAGAGAGCTGCTCGGTGGAGGGGAGGGCCCAGTGAGATGCGGTCCGGCTGGCTTTGTACAGGAGGTGGAGGGGAAGCAGCGGGTGGCTCGGGGCTGGCCATATCATGTGAGCTGATGGTGGGATGTCCCAGAAGCAGGCTGGAGGACTGCAATGTATCCTGTTGGTACAGATGGCACTTTGGGCTGCTTGTAAGTGGGATCAGCATATGTATCAGGGAAAGGGACTCTGCACAGTTCTCCTGAGACCCCACACAGCCCACCTGAGACCCTGCACAGCCTATCATATACCCCACGCAGCCCACCATAAACCCTGCACAGCTCTCCCGAGACCCCGTGCAGCCCACCAGAGACTCCAAAATACACCATATAGACATATTTTTATTTTGTGTGTGCCCAATGCAATGCTGCCCTTCACACACTGCAGTTTCTACCAACTCTTTGTTCATACACACAGCACAGTGGCAGAGATATCATCATGATTACATGAATAGGGGGATAAGGTCTGATGAACTTTGAAAGAGACCAAAATTCATACCAGGAGTGGGGTTCGAACCCACGAGGATATACATCCATTGGATCTTAAGTCCAACGCCTTAACCACTCGGCCATCCTGGTTGTGCCTCCTTCAAGTGTTCTGAAAGGAAAGCAGCCATTAATTATATATGTAGGCCATCAGTCTAACCCTTCCTTCTTAGAAATGCTAGTTATGCCATTCCAGCAGCTACATTGCTTCTAAGTTACTGACATGATGTACCACTAAGAAATTCTGACAGGTCTCTGACTTTTTATGCTTATTGCAAGTCAAGGACAAAGAACTGTTGAATCCAGACACAGAGAGAAAAAGGAGCATTTTGAGAAGGAGGTTAAAGGAGAACTATGGGGTCAGGGCTTTTCCCCATAGTTCTCCTTAGGGTAACGGGAGGACACAAACTAGCGTCCTCCCGTCACCCTAGTAGTTCGTAGCTGTAGCTTGCGGTATACTGAGACGCCGCAGCTCAAGTGGATCCCGACAATTGTGCCGGGATGCGCCCAGCTGCGTGACTGACAGCTGGCTCTGCCTATCTAGAGCGCTGACTGGTGGATCGGACGAGGGAGGGGGCGGGTACAGCTGGCTCTGCCTACCTAGAGGCAGAGCCTATAGTTCTCCTTTAAGAATGTCATTCTTCAAATAAGTAATGATAGTGTGTAAATCTATTGACTTGGCAATACATCTGATTTGATAGGACAATTGGGGGCCTTTTATGAAAAAATAAGTTGGGGGGCCTTTGTACAGTATGAAACGGGTGCTAACGAAAACAATAATTGTCTCCTATAGCATCCATAGTAAATAAAAGTATTTCACCGGCACACACTTGAAGGGTTTTTAAAGTATTGATATGTTTATTCAATAGCCAATGTCACATACTGTCATACGGTGCTAACGTTTCGGGTCCGCACAGGGATCCTTCTTCAGAGCGACAGTCTTTACTATTAGTGTTTTGCACGGCGCCATCCGTGTGGTCACCTGGGCACCACATATACCTTGTGGTTTTGAGACAGTGGCAGTGCGAATGGGATTTGGACTTTCCTATAGCATCCAGTCACCTTCCAGTTGCTACTTCTCAAACCCAACATGGAAAATAGAACAATGCTTCTGAATAGGTGCTAAAAACATGAAGACATTATCTGGTAAGCTTTCTAGTCAGGTTGATCCAGCAGCTATATACGTGGGTTGAGCCATCAGGCTTCCTTGAGCATTTGTGGTGTTTACATTTTTCTGGAGAGCACCATTATTCCTGAGCTTAAAGGGTTTCTAAAGCCTCTGGTTTTTTTTTCCATATATCTCCTGCTAGCAAGCAGTAGATATATGCAAAAAGTTTAAAAAAACAAAAAAGCTTTAACAGCAGTTTAAACTTACCCCGTCTTTGCCGCGCGATCCCACCCGAGAATCTGAAACTGCTCGGGCGGCCGCAAAGCATCTTGGGGCGGGCGCATGCGCAGTTCAGAATTTCGGACGGGAGACGAGCAGAGACGCAAGGTAAGTCTATGGACGCGTGCACTTGCATGCAGACACCGCGGGATCGGAAGTGCCAGCAAGGACAGAGGACCATTTAAGTTTTTAGGACGACCAACATGAAGGGCATCCCAGAATTGACACAGATGACCGGAATGTGGCAGAGGTCAAGGCATCTGTGAAAGAAGTCTCCAGAATCATCATATAGGGATGAAGACAATTTCTAAAACCAAAGATCTGTCAAATGCTTGGCTCCTCAAGGGCTCCTAGGCCTCAGTCAAGGCTGCAAGCCAGCAGGCAACTTTTTCTCTCGAAAAAGTATTATCACTTCAGTGCCAGTGGATGAAAGGACCACAATGACAGCCGAGCGGTACTCAGAAGTCTGCTGACCTGGAGTTTTATGCAGAATGAAGGGAGTTAGCCCCCCAGTTGCCTCTTTCCACATCTTTTCTTCACCGCAACAACATGCCAGCTCACACTGCCAAGTTGACCATTGCCACCATTCAGCAGTCTGGTGTTGAGTTGGTGGTGCCTCCTCCCTATTCACCTAACTTGGCACCCTGTAATGTTGTTAAAATTAAAGAAACTCTGTTTGGGAAAGGTTTTGAAACTCACGATGAGCTTGTTGAAGCCTGGAACGAGGAGTTGGAAATTGATTGAGGAAGATTTTGTGTCATGCTTTGACTTGTAGATTAGGAACGCGAAAGAAATGCATCAAACCTGATGACTTGACTACTATGTCTTGAAAAAATGAGCTATTTGGTGGTTGAAAAAATCCTGTTCTCAGATTACTTCCTTAAAAGTCTCAGGACTTTCTGAATACCCCTTGTACTTTACCCTTTCTGGGTTCTCTGTGTTGGTTTTGGGATCCTGTTATCCCATTTGGTCTGATGTTCAGATTTCTATGAACAGGTTCTATGATTCTATCCAACTACCAAATGTGTTATTTTACACTAAAACCTCTATATCTAAATCATTATGCCAGAAGGTGTCCCTATCACAGGAAGTTGGGAGATATGGGCTTCAAGTTCCTGTTCCCTGCCCCTCATTCAGACAATCCTCACAACTCTAAAGACATGCACACATGCACCATCTCGCAGCTCCTTGCTCCACTTGCTTCCACCCAGACTCCTGGGGTGGCGACCTCCTCTGTCTCCCGGATAGAGCCCTGAACTCTAGTCAGCTCTCCTAACATGACAGCTTTGTATACCTGCACAATTGGGGTTGCTGGTCACAATAAAAGGGTGGACGTAGGCTGGAGGCTTCATCCCACCCAAGTCTCTACAAAGCCTCCAGGTCCCAGTCTCCAAACCAGGAGCAAGCAATCACAGAGAAAACAGAAAATGTGCTTTACTCTATACAGACAAGCATCCTGGAACCCTTCACCTTGTATGGGTCACGGGTGAGAACCCTATCTGACACCAATAGCTTTTCTAACCCTGTGATCCGGTTTCACCTCTGGCTTGTGACCAGGGGCGTAACTAGAAATCACAGGGCCCCATAGCAAAATTTAGTATGGGGCCCTGTGATTTCTAGTTACGCCCACCTGATAACCCAAACAGCCCACCTAAGGGTGACCCTGCAGAGCAAGATGCCATAGCGACCCAGGCGGCCCGCATGGCATCAGGGAGATGTCTTGGCCCGGGCCCCGCCGTGCCTCGGGCCCCATAGCGGCCGCCTGGGTCGCAATGGTGATTGTTACGCCACTGCTTGTGACTCCTCACCTGCCAAACTGTGATTCATTTTCCTATTTAACACATTAGACCTATTCCTGTGATTTGTGACTAAAGTGTCATAATCGCCCTTTATGGGGCCTACTTGTATTGACTTTACCTTTATACTATTGCTATACTAATAGTACTTTTTCAGGTTAAGCTTGCCCCCTGAAGCAAAGTGCTTCTCAATTTTAGTTGCTCTGATTGCACTCTTGCATTTCTTGTTGTATTTCTTATAATCCCTAAATTCCAATGTTGGCCCTTCCATTTTGTATTTTGCGAAGACCAACTTTTTCTCCTTTATTTGCTTTTTCAGACTAACATTGAGTCACACAGGTTTAAATTATGTTCTCTTATATTTCCTGCTCAATGGAGTGCAAAGGCAGCAGTTGTCTCTGAGTACCTGATATTACTATGTCCACAGCTTCCAACCACTTCTGTAACTTGTCCTTAGTCTCTGACTGTCAGTAGCATGTCCCCAGTTTTGACTATCCCTAGCAGTCTCCTATAGCATATTCCCAGTCTATGACCATTTACAGTAGTATGCCCTCGGTTCCCTGCCAGTCTGATGTTGCATGTCTCCAGTCTATTACCATTTCCATTACTATACCCCTAAACCTACCCCTACAATGTCATGTGACCATCTTGTGACCAGTCTATGACCATCGCGGGAAGTATCCTCAGTCTAATGGCCATAATGAGGTATTTTCCCCATTTACTTTGTTCTGTATGGAAGAACCTATTGAAGACCAGAACAGAAATTACACACGACATTTGATTGTGCCCTATTAACTTACACAAACTCCATGTACATGCCTGGCCAATAAGCTATACATTTTCATATATAGACCCCATAGTCAGGGCCGGATTTACTCTCTCTGCTGAACCCAAGGCCAGGTTCCTCAATGCGCACCCCCCCCCATGGAGAATGGCAGACCTGCAGGCTGCATGCAATTGATCTCGGCGACATTGCCAGGATGACTTGTACAAAACAAGTGGTGGCTTCCCCGCTGTACATTTAGCTCTGCTTGCCCAAAGCAGGGCGTAATTTAGAAAACAACTACCCGCCCGGCGCCCGGAACTGCATGTCCCGGGCATCGGGAGATAGGAATTCCACACCACTGCTGCCCCTCTACTCCCTGCTGCCCCGAGCCCAGGCCTTGGTTGGCCTTGCGGGAAATCCTGGCCTTGCCCATAGTATTCAGCAAATGTAATGCTACAGAAAACTATCAGAGGAGAGACAACTGTAAATGGTCAGAGTCTTGGGACATGATACAGAACAGGCCCAGGGGTAATAAAATAATTTAGAATACCCTGATTTTATAGAAATGGGCCAACATCGGGCAATCAGCACGTTTTGGCACTGTGACTTGATTTTCTATCCTCTGTTACATGAATCAATATGCTGAATGCAATGAACTAACCAATATGTGCTTTATTTCAGGCTTACTGTTATGTGAGATACGTTGCACATTAGTCGTCCGATGAATCAAGAAATCTATTTATCATACCTTCTGAAATGATGAAACGTAGAGGGCCAAACCTCTGAGCCAAGCCCAGAATTAAAATCGCCTGGAGGGCTGTACATTCCAGGAGGCCGTGCTTTGCTGTTGGCTATGTGCACTGGAACTCTTTCACAAGATGTCCGCTTTTCTGTTAAGTTTAATATGGTCGCTATTACAGAGCGCCATTGCTCTTAATGACCGCCACCAGAAGCCTGTTGGTGACACGAGGCATTGTGGGGAGTACAGCAACCAGGTCTTGGCTAATGGGCGGTGCAGGATTGTCGCCACACTGCCTCAACAAGATGGCCACCGGTGCCCCGATATGTTCCGCTGTACGGAAGAGGTCTCCTACTGGCTCCATGAGAATGAAGAGAGGAAACAGGAGGTCCTGGAGCTCAGGGAGCTCATGTCAGAGCTTCAAGAAGAACTCAGGAACCACAGACATCGCCTAAGAATACTAGAACAACAGGTGGGTGATTTCCATGACCAGGAGAAAAAGGGAATTAATGTCTTTGGATTATTTGGGGGGTAATTACTTTTCTCTACAAGTAGTAGGTAACTTTTATGTTATAGATGGACAGGAGGCCATCACTATATTCTCTGTTCATTTCATCTAGATTTAACTTCCCAATGCTGTTGCTAACTCTCTGAATCACAATGTAACCAGACAGTCCAGGGACCCATGTGCATCTGGGCCCCATATCAGTGGCATGGTTCACAATCATGGCTCCCATCTGCATGCTTCTTGACCTGCAACACATATAATTGGTTCCTAGTAGGGATGCACCGATACTAGTATCGGTATCGGTGCCGAGTATTTGGGTGAGTACTCGTACTCGCCCAAATGCTCCGATGCCTAGCCCGATACTTCCTGTATCAGGAAGCCGGGCAGCACGTCATTGCACGCTGCCCGGCTTCCAGATTGGCCCGGAAGCTGGCCAATCAGGAAGCCGGGCGCCATGTAATGATGCAGCGCCCGGTTTTCTGATTGGCCGGGAAGCCGGCTTCATGCTCCCTCGTCATCTCATGACGAGGGAGCATGGAGCCGGCTTCCCGGCCAATCAGCAAGCAGGGCGCCGCAAGGACTGCAAGAGGCTCATATTAAGTCAAGTTCAGGTAGTTACACTGTTTGCATTTAGAAAAATGTAATGTATGGATGGAGCTCCCTTACAGCCATACACCCCGCACACCACAAACGGACATTCGGTGCCGGGCAGCATATTTTGAATGGCTGCTCTGTGTGAGAACTGATGGTGCTGTGCTAGGGGGAGGCTGAGGAACCTCTCACCTAGCACAGTGGAAGGCTAGCGGTGACCCACTAAACATGGGGTTGCAACCCACTTATGGGTCGCAACCAACCAGTTGAGAACCATGGCTCTGGAGGAACCCTTGGGTTGAGAATGGCTTGTCTATGCTGTGACAACCTTTAATGGGACTCCACAGGGAATTGTTGTGAACTTATTATGTAATAATGGATATTAACACTTGAAAATTTGAATCCTCTTGGATAAGAACCTTCTAGTTTCTATGAAATGCTTGAGGAGCATCGAATGGTTCACTCTTGAGTGATGCTTTATTCCAGTGTTACACACCAGACCTACATATGTATGGGTGTGAAGAACATCCAATTCTTGGGGTTATCTCATCTGCAGCTACTTTGTGACCTTGACACATCTGCGGAGAACTGTTTTCTTATTGCAAGTGAGATGAAGGGAACATACGACATGTTTAAAGCCCATCTCTGGGCAAAACAAATCTATCTTGCAGGGGGGAGCCACTAAGGCATTGCAACAGTAAAGTCATTTTTATCTAGGGGGCTGGAGTAAAGCACTTTTAATTACCTAATCCTTGCTCTAACCAGCTCCCTCTGGGCTTCTAGACTGGTATCTGCAGCTTCTTCTCCCAGCGAAGGCTCCTGATGTCTAAGGACCGCTGATATCATCAGGTCTAATGCAGGTTCCATAGACCTACATTAGACATGAGGATATCAAGGGACATTTCAGCAGCCAGAACGGAGGGGAAGAAAGGAAGAGCAATGACCTCCAGGGATCAGGTAAGTAAACGTGCTTTGCTCTTGTTCCCAAGGAATAAACGAGCACCTAAACCTTTAAGGGTGGGGGTAGCTCACTACAAAGGTAATTTTTTTGGGTTGAAGGTTTTAAAAGCTTCTGCTGCAGTGGCATAACAAACACCATCGCGACCCACGCAGTTACTATGGGGCCCATGACAGAGGGGGGCCCAGTCAGGAGGCCAGTTCCAGCGGCAGTGGCGGTGGAGGAGGTGACTGGGGCCTGGCGGCAGCGGTGGTGCTGGTGGAGGAGGAGGCCGGGGCCCGGCAGAGGTGGAGGAGGCCGGGGCCCAGCAGTGGGCGGCTTGGGGCTAAGAGGTAAGAGGAGAGCAGTGTGTAGGGAAAAGGACCCTGACCAGCCCACCTGAGACCCTGCAGAGCTCACCATAGAGAGTCTATGGTGGGCTCTGCAGGGTCACTCTCAGGTGGACTCTGTGGAGTCTCATGTGGGCTCTGCAGGGTCTCAGGTGGGCTGTGCAAGGTCTCTGATATGTGCAGGCTCTCAGATGGGCTCTGTGGGGTCTACAGTGACCTCTGCAGGGTCTATTGTGGGCTCTGCGGGGTCTAATGTGGGCTCTGCTGGGTCTTAGGTGGGCTCTGCAGGGTCCCAGGTGTGCTCTGCGGGGTCTATGGCGGGGTCTATTGTGGGCTCTGCCGGGTCTCTGGGATGTGTGGGGTCTCAGGTGGGCTGTGCGGGGTCCATGGTGGGCTGTGTAGGGTTTCTGGTGGGCTGTGCGGGGTCCATGGTGGGCTGTGTAGGGTTTCTGGTGGGCTGTGTAGGGTTTCTGGTGGGCTGCGTGGGTTCTATGGTGGGCTCTGCAGCAGTGAGCGGCGGAGTGATCTGTAGGTGCTTTTTTTTGTTATGTTTTTTTGGTGGTGGGGGGGGTCCCATACAAAATTATGCTTTGGGGCCCTGTGATTTCTAGTTACACCCCTTTTCTGCTGTTACCTTTTCTGTCTTATTTGTGGGGGTCCAGGCGTCTGCACCTTTCTAAATAAATTTGGTTGATTTGTGTATATGATTTGGTTTTAGATACTGTATATACTAAATAAAGATATTTAGTTTGACCTATATTGTACCTGGAATAAGGACCCCTCATTGTTTTAATCCCTAACACAGCAATAAAAACCTGATAGGGGTTCTGACTAGGGATGCACCGATACCACTTTTTTAAGACCGAGTACGTGTACCGATACTTTTGATCAAGTACTCGCAGATACCAATTACCGATACTTTTTCTTAAAGGGACAGGTCACATTTTTTCTAAAGCAATACAAACTAATGCTTTAAGGTCACTTTCTTAATATTATGATTCATGAGATTACGAGGGAGCATGACGCCGGCTTCCCGGCCAATCAGTCGGCTCCATGCTCTCTCATCACAAGTGACGAGAGAGCATGGAGCCGTTTCCTGGCCAATCAGGAAACCGGGCAGCGTGTAATGATGCGCTGCCCGGCTTCCTGATACAGAAAGTATCGGAGCATTTGGGCGAGTACGAGTACTCACCCAAATACTCGGTATCGGCACTGATACCGATACTAGTATCGGTATCGGTGCATCCCTAGTTCTGACCCTTCCCCACTCCTACTCTACGGTTGCTATGATGATGTTCTGTTATGTTCCTTGAATACAGATAACGTTATTCCCCCAGAGAGCCCCTTCTCTAATGTCTTCACAGATTTGACATCCAACTTCTGAAGGGCTTTATCATACATTGTCTCATATTTTTGGGTTCTCAAGCAGCAAGATCTTTGCATGCCCCCGAGCCCCATCCACTTGTTAGAGCCACCATAAGGGGGGTCTCTGCTCTACTGTTGAATAGTGTGGTGATTGGGGCAGGATGAATGAGCCCCTATGGCTGGACACCTGGGACAGGGTAGGGTAGGAACATTCCTAAACCTTTATTTGAGAGGTCTGCCATTTTGTCTTTGCAGCCTGAGAACACCAATCACAGCTCGTCACTCCTCCACAGGGTGAATAATCTGGAGATCTGGGCCAGTGAGAGCAGCACGCTGCAGCACCTGCAGGCGACATACATCTACGACATTCAGGCTCAGGTCCGAAATCTGTCGCTGGTCATCGATGGGTCCAACCTCAATTCCTCGTGTTCTGTTCCTACAGCACTGCGGAGTCATCAGATGCATCCACACACAGGAGGTAACATATATCTTCCTCTATGGATGAGCACAAGGAACGCTGCCAAGTACTATATACTACCTCAAGTGACATCACGATATGACATCATACACATGTTAGAAAACCTTAGCCCTGCGATATTTTACAGCTTCTCAGCCTTTAGCATCCAATCAAATTTCACTTTACTAGATCCGGAGCAGAAGAAGATGAATTCTGCTACACTTTACTCCTTCCATCACATGCCCCACATGCCTCCTACTGTATCATGACAACAGAAATAGGATTGGACTACTTAAAGGAGAACTATGAGGGGGGGAGGGGGGGGGGGTTTTTCACTCACCTCATAGTTCTATCCGACCTGTGACAATGAGTGATGGATCCAGACATAATTGTCGGGATCCGTTACGGCTGCGGCGTCTCGGATTCCGCGAACCGTAGCTCCCTATATACTGAGCTTTGGGTGACGGGAGGACGCTAGTTTGTGTACTCCCGTTACCCTAAGTAGAACTATGGGGAAAAGCCCTAACCCCATTGTTCTCCTTTAAACCCCCTTGCATCTTCTCATCGATGGTCAGGGTTGTGTAGTTCTTAGAACAATGTAAATGGTAAGAGTAGCTCAGCCAGAGAGCACAGGAAGTTATCCTCTGATAAGATTTCCTTCAAGATCTAAATGATTGTGTAGCGATAACTCCCGGAGGAGCCGCTAGTGCCCGGTTCACTTCTAGTCATTCTAGGGGATGATCTTCAGCTGCCGGCCCAATAGCCCTAACCGCCTATCTTCTGGTGCCCATAAACTGATGTCCACTCCAGTAGTATGATGCTAAGTAACTGATTTATTGAACATTCTCTATTGTGAGAGAGGGTATAGGGGTTTCTATGTATCCAGGGGTAGCCATCAGAAGCTCAAGACTCAACAGACCTTGTAGCAGTTTCACTGCAGATACACCTGACCACATCAGATAACCACTGATGTACCAGACGGTCCAGATGGATGCAGATCCTCAATCACGGGAAAGACACCGACCATGCTTTGAAGTCCACTTAGCTCCAGGGCACTTCAAGAGCTTGCGCTGGTCCCGGCTCCTCTCCTCTTTCAGTCTCTCATGCCTCCTCCATGTTAGAAGCCTCAGGGAAACCTTTTCCCTCACACCAGCCCATGCCCACACTCAGGCCTCACCTGAAAAGGACCCAGCCCTACTCCATGTCTGGTCCCGGCGAGAGAGAGAGAGCACATGGCAGCTCCCACCAATATATGTACTCTGTCCCAGCATAAACGGCCACTATAATTCCAGCCAGGCTGACTACAGCTAAATGTATAGTAGCCACATCACATAATGAGGCTTTGTACGTGTGTGCTAGAAAAGTACCTTCATTTTTAATGTCTTTTGTCCTGAGAGTCGTTTTCGTAAATTTCCGCTGAATGCGACGAACAATGCAGATGTTTTTGACTTATTCTTCCCTGGCAGGAAATAAACCTCATTCCGTGTCCTCTTTCAGATCTCAGGTACTCCAGCAGCTGCTACACAGACTGTTCTCATCATTACTACAATGGGAAGCAAAGCTCCGGAGTCTATACAATAGCGCCATCTGCTGGGGGGACTCTGGTGGACGTCTACTGCGACATGGACACCGAGGGTAAGCGGTGTTGCCTGTAGGTGACTTGTTCACTGACATTGATTGCCTGCTTGCAACATGGCTATTATCATCATCATCACAGCTTTGAGGGGCCCCATTCAGGTTCAAGAAGAACGAGAGTATTTTAATATGTTTTTAGATATATACTGTATACATAACTGGGGACTATCCAAAGTTGGTGAGCCCGAGACTAGTGAGTAGGGTTGCCACCTGTCTGGGATTCACCCGGACAGTCCAGGTTTTGAGTCCTCTGTGTGCTGAAACCTAGACGCAGCATGTCACGATGTCAGAGAGACAGAAGCAACCACGGGGTCCTGGTGTTCCAACTTGACAGCATGGAGGAGGCGCGGGACACAGGGGGACACTGGAACCTGGGAAACAAGGAGGTGTCTGAAACACAGGGTGCAGATAAGTCATAAAGAGCACAGGGATTCTGCTTTAGGCAGTTGTGTTGCTCGCTCTCTCTCTCTCCTGGCTATCTCTCCTCTCTCTCCTGGCTGTCTCTCCTCTCTCTCCTCTCGCTCTCTCCTGGTTGTCTCTCGTCTCTCCTCTCTCTCTCCTGGCTGTTTTTCCTCGCTCTCTCTCCTGGCTGTCTCTCCTCACTCTCTCTCCTGGCTGTCTCTCCTCTCGCTCTCTCCTGGCTGTCTCTCCTCTCTCTCTTCTGGCTTTCTTTTCTCTCTCTCTCTCCTGGCTGTCTCTCCCCTCTCTCTCCTGGCTGTCTCTCCTCGCACTATCTCCTGGCTGTGTTTCCTCGCACTCTCTTCTGGCTGTGTTTCCCCGCTCTCTCTCCTGGCTGTCTCTCCTCTCTCTCCTGGCTGTCTCTCCTCGCACTCTCTCCTGGCTGTCTCTCATCTCTCTCTCCTGGCTGTCTCTCGTCTCTCTCTCTCTTGGTTGTCTCTCCTCTCTCTCCTGGCTGTCTCTCCTCTCTCTCCTGGCTGTCTCTCCTCGCACTCTCTCCTGGCTGTCTCTCCTCTCTCTCCTGGCTGTCTCTCCTCGCACTCTCTCCTGGCTGTCTCTCCTCTCTCTCCTGGCTGTCTCTCCTCGCACTCTCTCCTGGCTGTCTCTCCTCTCTCTCCTGGCTGTCTCTCCTCGCACTCTCTCCTGGCTGTCTCTCCTCTCTCTCCTGGCTGTCTCTCCTCGCACTCTCTCCTGGCTGTCTCTCCTCTCTCTCCTGGCTGTCTCTCCTCGCACTCTCTCCTGGCTGTCTCTCCTCTCTCTCCTGGCTGTCTCTCCTCGCACTCTCTCCTGGCTGTCTCTCCTCTCTCTCCTGGCTGTCTCTCCTCGCACTCTCTCCTGGCTGTCTCTCCTCTCTCTCCTGGCTGTCTCTCCTCGCACTCTCTCCTGGCTGTCTCTCCTCTCTCTCCTGGCTGTCTCTCCTCGCACTCTCTCCTGGCTGTCTCTCCTCTCTCTCCTGGCTGTCTCTCCTCGCACTCTCTCCTGGCTGTCTCTCCTCTCTCTCCTGGCTGTCTCTCCTCGCACTCTCTCCTGGCTGTCTCTCCTCTCTCTCCTGGCTGTCTCTCCTCGCACTCTCTCCTGGCTGTCTCTCCTCTCTCTCCTGGCTGTCTCTCCTCGCACTCTCTCCTGGCTGTCTCTCCTCTCTCTCCTGGCTGTCTCTCCTCGCACTCTCTCCTGGCTGTCTCTCCTCTCTCTCCTGGCTGTCTCTCCTCGCACTCTCTCCTGGCTGTCTCTCCTCTCTCTCCTGGCTGTCTCTCCTCGCACTCTCTCCTGGCTGTCTCTCCTCTCTCTCCTGGCTGTCTCTCCTCGCACTCTCTCCTGGCTGTCTCTCCTCTCTCTCCTGGCTGTCTCTCCTCGCACTCTCTCCTGGCTGTCTCTCCTCTCTCTCCTGGCTGTCTCTCCTCGCACTCTCTCCTGGCTGTCTCTCCTCTCTCTCCTGGCTGTCTCTCCTCGCACTCTCTCCTGGCTGTCTCTCCTCTCTCTCCTGGCTGTCTCTCCTCGCACTCTCTCCTGGCTGTCTCTCCTCTCTCTCCTGGCTGTCTCTCCTCGCACTCTCTCCTGGCTGTCTCTCCTCTCTCTCCTGGCTGTCTCTCCTCGCACTCTCTCCTGGCTGTCTCTCCTCTCTCTCCTGGCTGTCTCTCCTCGCACTCTCTCCTGGCTGTCTCTCCTCTCTCTCCTGGCTGTCTCTCCTCGCACTCTCTCCTGGCTGTCTCTCCTCTCTCTCCTGGCTGTCTCTCCTCGCACTCTCTCCTGGCTGTCTCTCCTCTCTCTCCTGGCTGTCTCTCCTCGCACTCTCTCCTGGCTGTCTCTCCTCTCTCTCCTGGCTGTCTCTCCTCGCACTCTCTCCTGGCTGTCTCTCCTCTCTCTCCTGGCTGTCTCTCCTCGCACTCTCTCCTGGCTGTCTCTCCTCTCTCTCCTGGCTGTCTCTCCTCGCACTCTCTCCTGGCTGTCTCTCCTCTCTCTCCTGGCTGTCTCTCCTCGCACTCTCTCCTGGCTGTCTCTCCTCTCTCTCCTGGCTGTCTCTCCTCGCACTCTCTCCTGGCTGTCTCTCCTCTCTCTCCTGGCTGTCTCTCCTCGCACTCTCTCCTGGCTGTCTCTCCTCTCTCTCCTGGCTGTCTCTCCTCGCACTCTCTCCTGGCTGTCTCTCCTCTCTCTCCTGGCTGTCTCTCCTCGCACTCTCTCCTGGCTGTCTCTCCTCTCTCTCCTGGCTGTGTTTCCTCGCTCTCTCTCCTGGCTGTCTCTACTTGCTTTCTCCTGTACATTTTTCAATGAAAAATGACTGCACGGCATTAGAGTGTTTTGGGTTTCACTTGAAGAAAAGGTGGCAACCCTACTAGTAAGGGCTGAGCCAAAATGGAGCGAGGGGCATGTAGCGAGCCACAGCCAAACAATGCTGTGAATTGATAATGACAGGCCTGGAAAATCATGACAATATGCGGAAAACAAATGGGAATCAATATCTGAGTGTAGCCCCCATCACCTTCCAACTAGACCACTCTCCTCCGCAGCCTCCTGGGAGCTGCAGTTTCAGAGATCATTGTTGCAAAAGTTTCAGTCTCTGCTCTGCACTCCAACTCCTATAAGTCTCCGCCTCCAGGGCCCACAGAGACAAGTTAAAGGAGAACTATGAGGTGGGTGCTTTTCACTCACCTCATAGTTCTAGCCGACCTGTGACAATGAGACTGTCACAGGTCGGCTTAACGAAATGAACGGGAAAATGTTTTCATTAGTTTCGTCAAATGAAACAAATTTTTAGGCTATTTTGGATTCTGCACATGCGCTCCGCCATCCTGGAGGCGGGGCACATAACGTCACATACCCCACAGGTCTGTTGGGGGGCACAATTTTCTGTTCTTGCCTCAGCCGCAAAAGGAACTAGCTACGGCTCTGCTCTGCTCTGCTGTATCTGAAATCTTGTTAAATAAAGAATCATCCCCCCCCCCAAAATAGAAAGTTTCAGTGTAAGTTTTTTCCTTTATCTGGCTGCAGGTGGAGGGTGGACGGTCATTCAGAGACGTCAAGATGGATCGGTCCATTTTAACAGGACCTGGAAAGAGTATAAAGAAGGATTCGGAAACTTGAACGGCGAGTTCTGGCTGGGAAATGAGAAGATCCGCCGGATAACGCGGAGCGGAGGATTCAGCCTGCGCATTGATCTGGAGGACTGGAGTGGGCAGCGCAAGTACGCTGTGTACGGGGAGTTCAGGTACATATCACATTCGCTTGTGTGACCCATGACAACATGCGGGCAAATGAGCAATGGTGACAAAATGGGAGCACAGTGATGTCACGACTTGCTCCACCCCTTTGTTTACATTCATGAACAGTGCAGCGGGAGATCGTCAGGTTCAAACGTGGGGGAAAGTGGCGGGGATTTTTTCTTTCAGCGAGTTGGCGAGCAGCGGGCATTAGGGGCATCCCGATGCTGGGTGTCACCTGGAGCGGAGACCGGGTGACACCCCGCTGTGACGTCATCGCGCATGCGCGTGAGTCTTATTGACTCTTGGTGATAGACGCCGGCAGAGAGAGGAGGGGAAGTTCACCTGGCGGGATAAGGTATGCCCCCGGGTCCCCTCCTCTCTCCTGACACTGTTGGGCTCTCGGTTCGTGACCTAGTGCCTGACTTTTCATAGGGGGTGACACCAAAATGACTCCCAGTCATTTGGGTGTCACCGCTCCAATGGTGGCACCCGAGTGCGGGCCCCACCCCCCCGCACCCCACTTGTGACGCCACTGGCGGGCATCATGATTGACAAAGATCTACATTGCCAAGTTTGTGTGGAAGAGGCCCTGGCAAAGCACCCTTCCCATGTTCAGGGCATGTGGCCTGGAATGGTGCAGAAGGGAGGGGGGGCCACATGAATTTTGAGGGGGGCCCCATGCTTTTTTGGGGGGGGGGGATTGTCTAACACCTTTCAGTTCATTTTTGAAAATTCGGATGCATCTGAAAATTCATATTTGTTTGAATTCGTTAATTTTTTCCATTTGGAAATTCGGATGCATTCAAATTTCCAAATATGCCGATATTCGTCCGAATTTCAATTTGGACTGAAAAACGAATCTTACATCTCTAATTGTAACAATGTGAAAGCCACATATGTGCAATTGTGACCTCACTGCATCCCGCCCCTTTGTTTACGTCAATTAGCCGCCCACAGCTGATCGGACGGCACGGAAAGAGCTTCCTTCTTCTGAGTTTGGACGGAACTCCTTTCAGGTTCAGAGGAGGTCAGGTTTGTAACCGGTCCAGTCCGAACCTGAGCTCATCCCTCCCTATAAGGAATAGATTCATACAAACATATAAAGGGAGAGAAAGGTCCACTCTACCATTGTCATCATTTTGCAGAAAGTCTTGGTCACCATTGGTTCCTTAACTATTATGATCCAGTATGGAGACCAGTATGGAGACCAGTATAGAGACCAGTATAGAGATCAGTATAGGGATCAGTATGGAGATCAGTATGGAGATCAGTATGGAGATCAGTATAGGGATCAGTATAGAGATCAGTATAGAGATCAGTATAGAGATCAGTATAGAGATCAGTATAGGGATCAGTATAGAGATCAGTATAGAGATCAGTATAGAGATCAGTATAGGGATCAGTATAGGAATCAGTATGGAGATCAGTATAGAGACCAGTATAGGGATCAGTATGGAGATCAGTATAGAGATCAGTATAGAGATCAGTATAGGGATCAGTATAGAGATCAGTATAGAGATCAGTATAGGGATCAGTATAGGAATCAGTATGGAGATCAGTATAGAGACCAGTATAGGGATCAGTATGGAGATAGAGTTGGAGAGCAACCAAAACCGTTCTGAACCTGTAAAACCATTCCTCTGGTATCTGAAGCCGAATTGTTTCTTTGGGGTGTTTTTCTTGCAGCGTTGAAGATGAAACCAGCGACTATCGCCTGCACGTGTCCGGAGCCGAGGGGACGGCAGAGGATTCATTTGCCTGGTACCACAACAAGAGGAGTTTCAGTACACCGGAGTCGGGCAATCTGTGTGCCGAGATCTCTCATGGCGGCTGGTGGTACCACCAATGCTTCTATTCCAACCTCAATGGAGTGTACTACACGGTGAGTGATCTATGCCTCCTCTGGTCCCAATCACACTTGGGGTGGGGGCTGGAGATGTTGTAATTGGGTTGGGGGGGGAAAGGGGGATTCCATCTATAACCAACTTTCAACACTCTACAATTTTTTTTAATGTTTGTTCTGTGCATAAAGGAACATTCTTAGATATACTGTATTTTCTTTTCAGGTTGAAGGTATGTAATGTAATACGGCGTTTTGGCCACTAGACGGAGCTGAGCAGCATAGGAAAGACATTTCCTATGCTGCTCAGCTCCATCTAGTGGCCATATGTATATATGTCCTATGCTCCTCCTCCACCTAGTGGCCAAATGTATATATTTCCTATGCTCCTCCCCCATCTAGTGGCCATCTGTATATATTTCCTATGCTCCTCCACCATCTAGTGGCCATATGTATGTATTTCCTATGCTCCTCCTCCACCTAGTGGCCATATGTATATATGTCCTATGCTCCTCCTCCACCTAGTGGCCATATGTATATATTTCCTATGCTCCTCCCCCATCTAGTGGCCATCTGTATATATTTCCTATGCTCCTCCCCCATCTAGTGGCCATATGTATGTATTTCCTATGCTCCTCAGCTCCATCTAGTGGCCACAGTGGAGTATTACATAACATACATTCAACCTGAAAAGAAAATATACCTAGGGATGTTTGTTTTTGCCTCTATTCGCACAGAACTTATCTTAAGAAAGATTCACAGGTCAAATGGCTCCGCGAGTTGGTTATAAAGAGACCCCTAAGTGTGCTCAATTTCCATATGAAATTTGGGTTTAAGCTCCGCTGAACCTAAAGCATCTCCTATGTGGACTAAGCGTCAGTACCTAATGCAAACTGCAGTATCTCATAGCAACCAATCAGAATTCACCTAACAAAGTCAGACCAGTGCAAGATGAGTTCTGATTGGCTGACAGTAGAGCACTTCGCTCCATGCACATTTCCCGTTGATGTAGCTGGATAGAGTTGATGGTCTGACGCGGACTCTACCATTCCTGTGTTTGCAGGGGGGTAAATACGTGAAAGGTCGCAGGATGATGGGCCCGGATGGCATTGTGTGGTACAGCTGGATGAACACCGATTATTATTCCCTAAGGAAAGTCTCCATGATGATTCGTCCCGGATCGTTTCACTCGCACGCATCGCCGTAGAAAAGATCGCGATGACATCACTTCTATTTATCAACTCGAGCCCAACAAAAAAAAGTCCGGCTCGGAGGAATCCAATAAAAGCTCTCTGAAAGTGGGCGGAGCGTCAGACTTATTTTCTGATATTTCATGCTTGGCAATGTGTCACTGTAACTTTTTCAGGCATTTATTACCTCTCACAGAGATCACAGTACTCCCCCCGATAATGCCGGCACCATCTTTGTTCAGGCGTCACTATCTAGTTGCTGAACTGAAATGCAGGCTCAGAGGCGGCACAATTATATCATTCAGAGATATCTTTTCCATGCATGGCAATACGTCAGCGGAACTCTGCCAAGGTAGCTGGCAAGAAGGCACATCACCGCCCAGCATAGGGGAAGGGGTTGAATAAGTGTCCTTGACACATGCGCATGCCTCCATGAACAGGGATGCATGCCAATGAGCACATGCCTTAGGGTCAGGGGGGTACAGCCGGTAGCCATGTGACGGGTCCGGGCAGCCTGGGGGGCCTCTTACGACTATCAGCTGTACCAGGGGCGGCATGGCAGAGGTGACAGGGGAGGGGGTGGGGTGCAGGCAGCAGCAGCTGGTAAGAGGAGTTGGGAGGAGGTACAGGGAAAGGGACCCCCCCGGGTGACCAGCCCACCTGAGGCCCTGCGGAGCCAACCATAGAGAGTCTCAGATGGGCTGTGCAGGGTCTATGGTGTGCTCTGCGGGGTCTCAGGTAAGTCCAGAGTCCAGCACGTTACTAAGTCCAGAGTCCAGCACGTTACTAAGTCCAGAGTCCAGTGCGTTGCTAAGCCCAGAGTCCAGTGCGTTACTAAGCCCAGAGTCCAGTGCGTTACTAAGTCCAGAGTCCAGCACGTTACTAAGTCCAGAGTCCAGTGCGTTGCTAAGCCCAGAGTCCAGTGCGTTACTAAGCCCACAGTCCAGCGCGTTACTGGGGGTGGAAGGGGGCCCCATTAGGTTGCTGAGGCATAGAACATGTAAAGATAATGCAGCACTGTATCATTAAGGGTTGAAATTATTGTATTTGATGACAACCCTAATCCTCTGCAAAGTCTACAGTGTAGGAAAGCTGACATCAGATGCACTGAAGGAGTCTTTGGCATCTTGGTGTCATCAGTCACGGCTCAGAGAGAGGTCATCAGGGCCCCCCCCCCCCCCCTATCACATTTTTGCTATGGGGCCCTGTGTTCTGTAGTTACGCCCATGACCGCATCGCACCATAACACTCAAGGCTGTGACACACCGCAGGCGAAGCAGCGTGGAGCGGTGGCGCGCTGCCTTTGCGAGCAGTGTGTCATGTCATTTTCTCCTCGGCACCTCAGCTTCCGAGAGCTCGCGGAGCTGAGCGCGCCGAGATGAACAATTTCAACTTCAGCCAATCGGCTCGCGCGTATAAACCGGCGCGACGGGATGCAACGTCTGGCCGGTTGTTGAGCACGAGCCGATTGGCTGAAGGTGCAGTCAATCATGTGCCTGCACTCAGCTCACACACTGCACGCAAAGCTCCGTGCCGGAGAGCTTTGCTTCGCTCTGCCTGGCTTCGCGCGCAGCGTGTCACGCTTTGCATCAATCGTATGCTAACATGCAACAAACCTACCTGCACACGCTACTTCATTCATCTGCATTGCAATGCACGATATTGCGTTACTGCACGTTGTGTCGCAGTCAAGAGCATTGCGGCCGGGAAGTGCTTTTGGAGCGCCAGTCAAATGAATGGCAACGCAGCTGCTGCACTGTAACACAAGGTAAGTGAGTTGTGCGGTACCGTGCGGAACCATGAGATGATCGCACAGCATTGGTGTGAACGCGCCCTCAAACTAGCTAAAAGGAGAATATACAGTATATAGTTACAAGAGACATTCTATATGTTTGAGTGGTAGTACTGCCATCTTGTATATACAGTATATATACACAGGTGCACTAAAAGAAATAGACACTGGCACTCCAATAGCAAATCGATTACGTCTATTTATTGACGTACATCAAAAGCAAAATAACACACTTAGTGCGACGTTTCGGGGGACACACAGGGACCCCTTCATCAGGCAAAACAAGGTTCTCTTTATGGATACATGTGGGGTCTATTAGACTCCTGATGCCTTCCATGCCCTCCAATAGAGGCGATCAAACACAGGAATGTACTTGATCGTCTGTTTACCTGGCAAGTCAGCCGGGTTTGTGGCAGCTCTTAAGCTGGAAGCGCTGAGAGCACAGAGGCCCCCTGCTTCTTTAATCCCAGAGCAGATCAGAGAATGGACGTTCCACGGTCTGCTCCCGCTCTCCTTCCTGACAACATTTACCGTAGTACTGGGCCCCCTAGAGGACCCTGAAAACCAAGGGGGGGGGGCACAATCGCAGGCCGGTACAAGTGATCTGGGTGGCTGTACAGCCTCCCAGATCACTTGCAGTTGACAAGCTGTGCAGGCATCACAGGGAGCTCTCGTTGGGGGAAGATGTGAGGACAGCCCATGCCGGGACCCCCTCCTGTCCTAAGGGCCCATTCACACCACATCCAGATCATCTCCAGACCAGACCAGATTGTTTCTGGACCCAAAATGCATCCTAATGTATCCCTATGCTATTTCTGGCCTTTGTTCACACCAACGCAGTCCGTTCCAGACCAGACCAGAAAAATACTGCACGTCTCATTCTGTCTGGTCTGCAATGCACTGGAACTGTGGGCAAGTTCACACCATTTTCAGGACCAGATCTGGTCCAGAAAATGGTGTGAACCTGCCCTTAAGGGGCAAGGAGCCATCACAGGAGGGCTGGCTGTACCCCCCCCCCCTATCAGTGACCCTGTATATACACATTTAATCCCAGTGAACATCATCAACCAGTATAGACAAAGAGGAAGTCTGGCCTTACTGAGAAGTAGAATAGTGTGTCAAATTAATGTATAAACTTCTCAATAAAACCAATTCACACGTTTCCTGCGTTTCCGCACAGCGTGTCCTCTGCATATGAAAGTCACATTTATTTATACATCCCGGAAGACGTTACATCATTGAGTCACCACAGCCGGGGGACCTGCTTCCACAAATGCAAATGAGAAGACTTAATATAGAATTTATGGTGTGAAGCTCTTCCTTCAACCAATGTATAGAAATATATATAAACACACTATGGGGTGTACTCAGGGGCGTCCCGGGGCCGGGGGTCACCCGTAGCGGATACCAGGTGACACGCCGCTGTGATGTCATTGCGCATGCGTGGCCATCTTATTGATACCATCTTGGTGTTGGACGTTGGCAGAGAGAGCAGGGGACGTTCCCCCGGCAGGCTAAAGTGTGCCGCCGGGTCCGCTCCTCTCTCCTGAAACTGTCAGGCTCTAGGTCCATGACCGAGTGCCCGACTTTTCAAAGGGGGTGATACCAAAATGACTGCCAGGCATAGGAAATATATACAAATCGCATGAGGCATTGCAAGATTCTTACAGCCACAGACATGACTCCCGGAGAGAGATGCATCATGGGATTGGTAGTTTCACCACAGCTGGAGGGCCGGAGTTTGGCTACCCCTGCCCCTAGTGCATTGTCAAAATGAATGGCAAGGCATTGCAGTAGTATGCTAGCAAGATGTGTTACTGTAAATGGACCAACAAAGTCTAACCACGCGAGTGTCTTGTTATGTGGTAACATTCTCTGTACTCCTGAGCAGATACCAATTCATTCTAATACGATTTCTTAAGTTTTTGGGGCCAGGTAACCTGTAGCAGCAACACTCTTTGGGAGGTGCTGTAATGCCTTGAAAACGACACTAGAGGAAGCCCTCTGCTATTCTGATTCTCCCTCAGTATTCATGTGAAATACAAAGTACATCTCTGAGAAAGGTGATTTAAAATGTATCAGTTCTTTGTATAAGGTGAATTGATTTTATGGTTAGGTACAGGGGATGTGTGGATTGTATATGGATTGTTTCTTTACATGTTAGCCGGTTCCACACTCCCCCTGTAAACCCGCCTAAAAAAACATTGCTACTGTAGATAAAAAGTAAAAATGTTCTAATTCTCTAATCCTAATTATAATGATCCTAAAATTCTGTTTCGGGAACAAAGCACTGGCAAGTTATTTACAAATGAAATAAAGGTTTTTTTTAATTATTATTTTGCGCTTTAATTGAACACTAAAAAAAAAAGTTAACAAACAAAACCAGTGAAAATAAAAATCAACTAATGGATGGAAAAATAAAAATTCAGGAAAGTAATAGATTAGGGAAGAAGGGGGAGAAGGAGTTAATTAGACCTGTTAGGGTAAAGAAGGGGAACACATGAAAAAATAAATAAATAATATATATTACTTGTCAGGTTGTTTTAACTGACATGGCATGCAGATGGAAGCTCAATCCTTTGATCTGCAGATGAATGAAACAGAGTAGATACAAAAGTAACAATTTATCTCTCCATCTCCCTCTGATCAATATTTATAAACAATATGACTTTGTATCTCTCTATCACCATCTGATCAATGTTTATAAACAATGTTACTTTGTATCTCTCTATCTCCCTCTGATCAATGTTTATATACAATGTTACTTTGTTTTTGTATCTCCCTATCTCCCTCTGTACAGTAGAGCCTCTTCAGCAGGCAGCCCATGTAAGCAAACAAGCGGCTTTATAGCCATTTGAATTACTTCCAGTGTAAAGCACACAGTCAGCTTTACACATGTAAACAGACTACCAGCTGCTATATTGTTCGGAAGTCTGCTAACAGAGGCCCAATGCTGCTGATGGAAGGCATACATTGACAGCAGTGAAAGCATTAAAAAGCCTATGCCACCCTTAAAGTTTATGCAATCCCTCGCAGTTAACTTCACTTGTTCACCCCTTGTTGGTCTGTCACATATGCCATTGAAAATGTTTTGTTTTCTCTGTTCACTAAATGCAAAAAATCCCTGTTGTTCCCGCCAGAAATGTTGTGAGCTGATAACTTCCCGTGCTCTTTGCCTGTGCTGACGGTTATCCGTTTCATTATTCTCACTTATCTCTGGGGACTCATCCCCCTATGTTATAGAGAAGAGGATGGGTGGGGTCAGTAGTTCTGTCCTATTTCTGCTTTCCATGATGCTGTACAGCGAGTGAGTGTTCTCACCAGAGCTGGATGAAAATCAAAGAGGGCCCTAGGGAGGGTGATAGCTTTGCCCCGCCCCAGCTTCCATATCTGTCTTTAGTGCTTGAACAATTGGTCAGATAGAGGAAGAATTCATTGGACAAATTTGGATAAACTGTCATCAGACCATTAATGTACCTAAAACAGTTTTATGATAAACTAATACAGAATAGAAATACTGCAGGACACCAGGGTGTCATTATCATAATTATTATTATTATTACATAGTATTTATATAGCGCCAACAGTTTGCGCAGCGCTTTACAATATAAGGAAGACATTACAATCACAATACAATTCAAGACAAGATGGTAAGGAGGGCCCTGCCCCTGAGGGCTTACACTCTAAAAGGGAGGGGGAAGTGATACATGAGGAGGGAGCTGTGTGGGGATGAATTGTTTTAAGACTTGTTTAGGATTCATCTATAATTTGCATCTATTATAACACTGTATGAGAAATAAAAAATTACAAAGAGTTCAAGCAAATTCATTATGCTCTGTCCCTATTGGTTGCTGATTTCTCCATTTTGCATGCACCCTACCTCAGTACTCCTCTCAGGAGCCCTCAGTCCTGACATAAGCAGTGGGCCGGCTCTTGGGGGGAGTTATAAAGTAGGAAAAAGCCGTGATGGGCGGGTGTCAGTCTGAAGGAGTGGGCGTGCCTCGGCAGGCTGTATTTGCATGTAGACTGCCCTAAGTGACTCCCCCCATGTGATGCTGAGCCTCCATGATTGAAGGAGCTGAAATCCAATGAATCAAAGGGGCGGGGCTAGGGACAGTCAGGCTGGGGAGGAGAGTGCTCTGTGATGCTGGACATCCTTCAGCCAGGAAATGAGGCACGCACTATCTGACTTGCTGCAGCTTCTAATGTGAGAAGCTCGCAGTGTGCAGTGAAATCAGGGGAAGCAGTTAAAAGGGGATAAGATCTTCTATATACACATTCTGTACATGGTCCACATTGGTTACTTGTTGCAAAGTTTTTCATTTTAAGGTCATTGCAAAGGACGAGGGGGCAGTCTTTGTGTCTGGAGGGGTAGGGGAATGGAATTGTGCTCTACTGAACCATAAAGGAGAACTATGAGGGGGGGAGGGGGTGCTTTTCACTCACCTCATAGTTCTAGCCGACCTGTGACAATGAGACTGTCACCGGTCGGCTCAGTAGATCGGGAGGTGAGCGAAGAACACATACCGGCATTCGCTCACCTCTCGATCCTGTCACGGCTCTCTGCCGTGACAGGGGAGGGTCTGGATTCCCCCCTCCCCGCTCCGATCCTCCTGCGCTGACTGTCGGAACGGATGGGGGAGGGGGCGGGTACAGCTGGCTCTGCCTCTAGATAGGCAGAGCCAGCTGTCACTCACGCAGCTGGGCGGATCCAGGCACAATTGTCGGGATCCGCTTCAGCTGCGGCGTCTCAGTATACCGCGAGCTACAGCTACGAACTACTAGGGTGATGGGAGGACGCTAGTTTGTGTCCTCCCGTTACCCTAAGGAGAACTATGGGGAAAAGCCCTAACCCCATAGTTCTCCTTTAAACTGGCCCTACACAGCGCACATTTCAGCCGATGCAGCCAGATTAAGGATCAGTAGAGCAGAATTCCATTCCTCGATCCTCTGTCCTCTATCAGATGCAATTTTATTGAAAACAATAATATAATGCATCAACTCAAACAGATTTTGTTGTGTAAATGTTCTAAATATGTTGTCTGTGATCATGTGACCAGCGCTCTGGCGTGACAACACTGACATGGGCCAAAGATCAAGGGTTCTGGCACCTCTGTACCTGGTACAGTCCGGATGCATGGATAGCTTTGCTTTAAAGTGGACCTTGCCTCAAGATGTTCCCCTCAGTTTGGTGGGTCTCAATGGACCTGTCAATCAAAACAAAAACCCTCACCAGCTGCTTTTTCTGATTTGTTACCACATTCACTGCACCTACCTGGCAGGAGCTTTCCTTTCTTGTGGCCTCCTCTTTGAACGTGTATCATTGGGACTTGGTTTCTTCTCCCCGTGACCTCTAACCGACGAATCCCATTCCAAATCTAGCAGATGGACAGATGACGCATGCTAATATCATCTGTGCAGGAGCTAAATCTTGTGATCCCACCAACATCTTGCCAGATGGTATGCCCCAAGGATTGTTTTCAGTACCTGCTGGCATAAAGGAAGGCAGATCCTGTCACATCAGAGCTTTGACTATGGGGTTGGTGGACAGAGGTAAGAAAACAGCTCAGATAGTTTCCAAATGCGGCTTTTCACAGTGTAAAGTAGACTGCGGTTTTGTATGGAGGGTAGACTTGTGCGCCGTCAAAAAAATTGTTTTGTTTCGGAATATCCGTTATTTCGAAGTTCGTAGTTCGTGTCCGAAACTCAATTTGGATTCGTCCGAAATACGAATTTTCGTTAGTTTCGTCACATTTTCGTAACTTTACAAACATTCGTAATGATGAAGTTAAAAAGCAAAAATACCTTTGTTAATATTGGAGTCGATGGTAGTTTTTTTTAAAATCCGAAATACGAATGTTGGATCCGAATCAGAACGGAAACGTGACTGTTTGGTTGACCAATCAGAGGTTTTCTCTTCTGCTGCTGAGGGTTGCATTACAGGCACGAAATACGAAATTCTGTTAACTGATTTTCGTTCCGTTACTAACATTCGTTATATTGAAGTTAAAAAGCAAAAATACCTTTGTTAATATTGGAGTCGATGGTAACGGAATTCGGATTCAGATCCGAAATACGTCAATGGAATTTCGTATTTCGTATTAAAAAAAAAACTACCATAGACTCCAATATTAACAAAGGTATTTTTTGCTTTTTAACTTCATCATAACGAATGTTAGTAACGGAACGAAAATCCGTTAATGGAATTTCGTATTTCCTGCCTGTATTGTAATGCAACCCTCAGCAGCAGAAGAGAAAACCTCTGATTGGTCAACCAAACAGTCATTTTTTTTAATCCGAAATACGAAATTCCGTTAACGGATTTCGGATCCGAATTTCGTATTTCGGATAAAAAAAAAAAAATCTTGTCATGTTGTTCAACCTCAGTCACAGGGGTAATATTAGTTCCCGTTTCATCGAAATTCGGATCCGAAAACTGCAATTCGGATTTCGGATGCTTCCGAATTTACGAATTTCAGGAAATTCGTACGAATTTCGATTCGTAACGAAACGAATCGCACATGTCTAATGGAGGGCGAGGGATATAAAGAAAGGTGGAAGGTCCTCTTTAATCCTGACTTTACAAAGGATGGAGAGGGTTCTCTTCTATGATGCCGGTCATGGACCTTCAGAAGGACATTCTGTAGACACAGCTGCATTCTAATGTATATATAATACAGAGATGTGTCTATGGATCCATCACAACGCCATGTTCAATATCAACATTGCCTAATGAGTAAGGTGGAAGGTCCTCTTTAATCCTGGCTTTACAAAGGGTGGAGAGGGATCCCTTCTATGATGCCCCCCATTGACCTTCAGAAGAAAATGCTCTAGACCCAGCTGCATTCTATATAAAATACAGAGCTTTGTCTACGGATCTCTCACAACACCATGTACGATATGAGTAAGGTGAAAGGTCCTCTTTAATTTTGGCTCTACAAAGTATGGAAAGAGTTCCCTTCCATGATGCTTACCATGGACCTTTGGAAGGACATTCTGTAGACCCAGCTGCATTCTACATACAATACGGAGCTGTGTCTATGGATCTACCACAACACCAAGTACAACATCAACACTTCCTGATGAGTAAGGTGAAGGGTCCTCTTTAATCCTGACTTTACAGAGGATGGAGGGTTGAGGTTCCCTTCTATGATGCTTCCTGTTGACCTTCAGAAGGACATTCTATAGACCCAGCTACATTCTATATATAATATGTAGATGTGTCTATGGATCTATCACAACACCATGTTCAATATCAACTCTTCCTGATGAGTCTGGTGGATACAAACGTGAAGCCACATGCAGCTAGACTGAACAGTTTAAAAACAACTTTATTGATCCATCAGAAATGAGGACACTCCACCCACCCCTTACGCTCATCACGCATCGGGGGGCAGTGTGGGTGGGGTGTCCTCATTTCTGATGGATCAATAAAGTTATTTTTAGGATATTCAGATTAGCGCCATGCGGCTTCACATTGTTAGTACTGAAGAATGTTTGAGGAGGTGGGGTGCACCCGTGGCTGGGGGGAGGGTACAGCGTGGGACCTAGGAGTGGATCATTTATAAATCTGTGTGTGTAATAAAATCCTTTCCAATCACATTACAGTAGAAATCACGTC
>NW_017308101.1:21958-24614 GCF_000935625.1 Nanorana parkeri | reverse complement strand
ATGCTACTTTATTTTATACCCAGTGATGTCATCACTGGGCCTCTGTGCTTCTCCCTGTGGCCATGATTCAGAACCGTGGTTTGCTAAAGTGGCCTCTCAATTGATATTTGTGATGATTTTGCTTGAGAGCATTTTAGCTGACTTCCGTCCTTCCCTTCAGTCTTCTATCTGACCTCTGTCCTCCCCTTCAGTCTTCTATCTGACCTCCGTCCTCCCCTTCAGTCTTCTATCTGACCTCTGTCCTCCCCTTCAGTCTTCTATCTGACCTCCGTCCTCCCCTTCAGTCTTCTATCTGACCTCTGTCCTCCCCTTCAGTCTTCTATCTGACCTCCGTCCTCCCCTTCAGTCTTCTATCTGACCTCTGTCCTCCCCTTCAGTCTTCTATCTGACCTCCGTCCTCCCCTTCAGTCTTCTATCTGACCTCTGTCCTCCCCTTCAGTCTTCTATCTGACCTCCGTCCTCCCCTTCAGTCTTCTATCTGACCTCTGTCCTCCCCTTCAGTCTTCTATCTGACCTCCGTCCTCCCCTTCAGTCTTCTATCTGACCTCTGTCCTCCCCTTCAGTCTTCTATCTGACCTCCGTCCTCCCCTTCAGTCTTCTATCTGACCTCTGTCCTCCCCTTCAGTCTTCTATCTGACCTCCGTCCTCCCCTTCAGTCTTCTATCTGACCTCTGTCCTCCCCTTCAGTCTTCTATCTGACCTCCGTCCTCCCCTTCAGTCTTCTATCTGACCTCTGTCCTCCCCTTCAGTCTTCTATCTGACCTCCGTCCTCCCCTTCAGTCTTCTATCTGACCTCTGTCCTCCCCTTCAGTCTTCTATCTGACCTCCGTCCTCCCCTTCAGTCTTCTATCTGACCTCTGTCCTCCCCTTCAGTCTTCTATCTGACCTCCGTCCTCCCCTTCAGTCTTCTATCTGACCTCTGTCCTCCCCTTCAGTCTTCTATCTGACCTCCGTCCTCCCCTTCAGTCTTCTATCTGACCTCTGTCCTCCCCTTCAGTCTTCTATCTGACCTCCGTCCTCCCCTTCAGTCTTCTATCTGACCTCTGTCCTCCCCTTCAGTCTTCTATCTGACCTCCGTCCTCCCCTTCAGTCTTCTATCTGACCTCTGTCCTCCCCTTCAGTCTTCTATCTGACCTCCGTCCTCCCCTTCAGTCTTCTATCTGACCTCTGTCCTCCCCTTCAGTCTTCTATCTGACCTCCGTCCTCCCCTTCAGTCTTCTATCTGACCTCTGTCCTCCCCTTCAGTCTTCTATCTGACCTCCGTCCTCCCCTTCAGTCTTCTATCTGACCTCTGTCCTCCCCTTCAGTCTTCTATCTGACCTCCGTCCTCCCCTTCAGTCTTCTATCTGACCTCTGTCCTCCCCTTCAGTCTTCTATCTGACCTCCGTCCTCCCCTTCAGTCTTCTATCTGACCTCTGTCCTCCCCTTCAGTCTTCTATCTGACCTCCGTCCTCCCCTTCAGTCTTCTATCTGACCTCCATCCTTCCCTTCAGTCTTTTATCTGACCTCCGGCCTCCCTCTCAGTCTTGCACAGTTGTACCGTCTCCCCTCCTCTTCCTCTGATATCACTGCACACTGGGAGCTATGAGCATTAGAAGCTGCAGCAAGTGAGACAGAGCCCGCCTCCTTTCCTGGCTGGAGGCCGTCCAGTATCATCTAACTCAGTGGTTCTCATCCTGTGTAGCCTCAGGACCCACATTTGTCCTTGGTCATTAAGCGGGGACCCAAGTCGCACTGCAATGGAACAGTGCGGGCGATTGAACTGTGGGCAGGAGGTGTGTTTGGGGTGCCATTATCAGAACTGGAGTGGATCCTCAGCTTGGGGTCCAGTGTGGGCTGCTGTGCTGTGACGGAGCTCCATCCATACATGCATCGCTTGTACAACTTCCTTGTGTGCCCTGTAGAGGTGCCGGGAGCCAGAATGTGACGTCACTCCGGTCCAGGCTCCTCTACAGGACACGTAAGGTAGCTGTAAGCAATGCATGTATGGATGGATGGATGGATGGAGCTTCCTCCTGGCCATACGCCCACCCCACCTCAAGCTGACACTCGATACCAGGCAGCATATTCTAAATGGCTGCTCTGTGTGAGAACTCGCAGTGCTAGAAGGAGGCTAAGAGACTCTCATCTAGAGAAGTGGAAGGCACATGGCGACCCACTGAACACGGGGTCGCGACCCACTTTTGGGTCGCAACCCACCAGTTGAGAAACAAGGATCTAGCTCTACGTTCCCCAGCCTGACTGACCCCCGCCCCTTTCATACATGCAATTTCAGTTCTTTAAATCATAAAGGCTCAGAGTCACATGTGGGCGTTACCTATGCAAATACAGCCTGCCTAGGAACGCCCACTCCTCCAGACTGCCACCCCCACCCATCAAGGCATTTTGGTATTTGCATACCTCCTCCCAAGAGCCGGCCCACTGCTTGCATCAGGGCTGCTGAGAGCAGTACTGAGGCATGGTGCTGTGATGTTTTCAGGAAGCTACGTTCAGCACCCTGCCGGCCCCTCCCACCTGCATTGCATCGAGAAGCACAGAGACCCAATGGTGACATCTCTAGATCTATAATAAAATGTATGTAATGGAAACGGAAAGGTTTTATTTAATAATGTCATTAGGGGGGAAGGAAGGACCAGAGAAAGAAAAATATGCAGAT
>NW_017308101.1:9252-21944 GCF_000935625.1 Nanorana parkeri | reverse complement strand
CCCCAAAAAAAATAATAATGTATGAACAGGTAAAGAATGACACGCAAGAGGCAGACAGGTAAATGGTAAATTCAATATGTATTGACGTTACAATGTTAGACATATAAAATCAGTGCCATTAAACAGCCTTCCCTAGAGCAGGTACAGAGAACGGTGAAGTCGTGTGCTCTGCGGCAGCCTGGAGACCGCCATCCGCGGCGCCCATGGCGGCAAGCTGGCTTTATTTGTTTGTATTTTTAGTACAAGTATGGCATGGGTGGTGACACGGTGGCAAGACATGGGAGCCAGGGTTCCATCGGGTACGATTGATTGGTTAGGTCTCTGCGGATGAGATGGTCGCCCCCTTCCTCCCGTTACATCTTCCCAAATTCCCGCCCCTAAGCTTCTCAGAAAAAAAGGCGACTTTTTTTTTTTTTTTTGCCGGTCATCTCTTGAACATTCACAAACAAAGAAAAAATAAATAAAAGCAATAAAAGAGTCTCGGTTGCTTAATATTGTGCTGGGCAGTTCAGGCACCCACGTGGAGTCCTCAGTCCAAAATGTATAAGGCCGCCACCTTCTACCTGGAAGCTTCTTCCTTCATCTCTTTGTTTTTCCTCACTTCTTCCGCGTGCTTATCCTGCAGAGGAGAGACAAGTCGCTGACCATTAGAGGGAGACCAGGGGGGACACATGGTGCATCATGACTGTAACATATTCCCAAAACCTAATTCTATATCTGCTTGCTGGTTCATATTTTTATTATTACATTTCATAGCCAACTGCTCCCTCTAGTGGTCGTCTGTATATTAGGGAATGTGATTACCCTGCTTAAAAGGAGAGCTATGGGGTTTAGGCTTTTCCCCATAGTTCTCCTTAGGGTAACGGGAGGACACAAACTAGCGTCCTCCTGTCACCCTAGGCTCAGTATACCGCGAGCTGTAGCTCATTATATACCGAGACGCCGCAGCCGGGACAGATCCCGACAATTGTGCCGGGATCCGCCCAACTGCGTGACTGACAGCTGGCTCTGCCTATCTAGAGGCAGAGCCAGCTGTACCCGTCCCCTCCCCCGTCCGTTCCTCCAGTCAGCGCTGGCGGATCGGAGCGGGGAGGGGGGAATCCAGCCCCTCCCCTGTCATGGCCGAGAGCAGTGACAGCATCGAGAGGTGAGCGAACGCCGGTATGTGTTAGCTCACCTCCCGATCTACTGAGCCGACCTGTCACAGTCTCATTGTCACAGGTCGGCTAGAACTATGAGGTGAGTGAAAAGCACTCACCTCATAGTTCTCCTTTAAAGTAGATGTAACCCTCAGTGGTGTCACAAGGGGGGTGCGGGTTGTTCGGCCCGCACACGGGTGTCACCATTGCAGGGGTGACACCCATATGACTGATAGTCATTTTGTTGTCACCCTTCTCTAAAAAGTTGGCCACTCCGTCATGGACTGAGAGCCCGACAGTGTCAGGACAGAGGAGGGGACCGGGCGGCATACCTCATCCCGCCGGGTGAACGTCCCCTCTTCTCTCTGCGGGCGTCCATCACCAAGATGGCCGACAGCAGGCATCAATCAGATGGTCGCGCATGCGCGATGATGTCATAGCGCATGCACGATGTGGCTCCACGCACGATGATGACACGGCGGGGTGTCACCCAGGCTAGAGACCGACCTGACCTTGGGACGCCCCTGTGTAACTCTTAGTTGGATGGCGTTTCCTAAAGCCCTGGGTATCCAAAGTGACTGTTATGTTGTTTTTCTTTCAGATATGGCTATTTTTGCCTTTTTTCTTCATTTGTTGCATCTCAATGCTGCTGGTTTCCTGTAACTTCTTTCAGTAACTTCCTGTCTACATGTACTTGCTCCGGGGTCATTGCTCAGGACTGGTTTTCTGATAGTGACAACAGAGGACCATGCCTGCATAAAGAACGTCAGTAGGGTCACTTGTTGTCTCCAATGGAAGACCGTGTGATAGGGTCACAACACAGGAGAACAAAGGGGGTGGTTATGCTGGTGATATCGTTGACCTTACATGGCTATATGTTCTTATATTAGATCAATTATAATAATCTAATATGGACTTGTGGACAAATAATTTCATTGTTGTCACCCGCATACCGCCCCTTTGTTTACACGTGGCTTGGGGGGTGGGAATGTCCCAGCTGCCGCTGATTGGGCATGCACTAACATCTTACTTCCGGGTTTGGATGAACTCTGGTATGGACTAAAGCCAAGCTCATTCACTGGCCACAGCTTATTGGGCGTGCACTGATGCCTACCTTTTGGGTTTGGACGGGTCATCCGTACAGTCACTTGTAGTCTCCGATGGGAGCTTTAATGATTTGACCTAATAAGGCCATGTGGATATATAAGGTCACTGATGTCACCAGCATACCACCCCTTTGTTTACATGTGGCTTAGGGGTGGGTATTATCTGGTTGCAGCTTATTGGGTTTCAATCACCTAACTTCTGGATTTGGAGGAGCTTGGCTCATCAGTCTTCAATGGAAGCCCATGTGGCAGGGCGACAATGCGGGAGCACCAAGGAGCAGGATGCTGGTGACATTATTGACCTTGTATGGCCACATAATCTTATTTGGTCAATGGCATTAGCCTAATATGGCCCTGTGGCCATATTAGGCTAATGATGTCACCAGCATGCCGCCCCTTCACATTAGTTTAACAGCAGGAAAACACAAAAATGTCCAACACGTTAAAACAAACTCCCCCTTCTTCAGGTTTGGACATTGCAAAGAATCTTTGGGTGGAACAGATCCCAGGTTTCTTTACAATTTCCAAACCACTATGAATTATCTTTGGTAACAATACCATCTTCAGAATCCCATCACTTAGAACACCCGAGCCCTGAAGACGGGGAAGTTTTACCCCCGAAATGTGTTGGCTTTGGTCTCCTTCAGACTCTTCGTCATTCAACACTTGCAGAAGTGCTTGAAGCCTTTGTCCCCCACCACACGCTGTCCTCCGGACATCGTCCTCCAGGACATAGTAGTCAATCGATGGAAACATGGCGTGGGGCAGGGGACAGTCCCGATAGTGTCAAATGCTGAAGAGTCTGGTGGAGACTGTAGAACGGCGGAAGACATCTTGATAGCAGCAGCTTCTTTTTGATGGGTCTGCTATCAACATTTTTGTGGCAATGACTGTGTTGTATTAATATCCACAAAGGTGAGGACGGCGACCACGACGAAATAAAATAATTGTTCCAAATAAAAGTGAAGAATGTGAAACATCATTTTAACTAACCTTTAACTAACCTTCTCCTGCAGACGCTCGAGCATAGCGGCTAGATGGGCCTCCCTGTTCTCCTTGTTGACCTCCATTTTCTGTATCAGCTTCTCTTTGGCCATTTTGCTGAAGTTGTTGTTCTCCTCGATGGCTTTCTGAATGACCTCGCGCTCGTGTTCCCTCTTCTCTGCCAGGTGTTTGAGGAGCTCGGCTTCCTGACACTAGAGGGAAAAGAGACGGGATTAGTATCAAAAACACAGGTCAGTTCTTATTGCCCCCCCACCCCCACTTTGGATACATATATATATATATACACCGAGTGGCCAGATTATTATGACCACCTGATGTTTTGTAGGCAAATTAGCTATAATTTGGCGCTGAAGTTGCTAGAGGGCCGGACCATTATAAATAGGGAATCGGGTTGTGTTACCACGACAGTAGAAGTGATTTGTTTCTGAAGATACGGGGAAACAACGCGATGTAACAGCCTTGGAACGCGGGATGATTGTTGGCGCTCGGAGCCATGGAGCAAGTATCAGCAAAACAGCAGAATTCGTTACATGTTCAAGAGCAGCTGTTGTTAAAGTGTTTAAAGACCGGACTGTTAAAGACTCTAGTTTCCCCTTTAGGCTTTTTACATCTAATGCTGATCTAATCAGAAGTTCCGGAGTTTTCTGGCTAAATTTCCATCCATACACCATGGAATCAGAAGATGAGGCCAACACTCCTCTCAGGACTTTGCAGATTATTAGACATGGTCATGCTCAAAGTGAATATGGCATCAGAGTAATGAAATCTTTACACAATTTGCAGCATGGGCCTTGTTTGTCTTGGTATGACACAGTCAACAAAAATTGTAAGTATTGAAGGTTTCATAGGATGATGAGCTAAATCTAAACTCAACACCGGATTTTAATTTTGGATAGAGTAATGTATGGTCCAAATCCGTGTCAATCAGAAAGAGAGTCATTCTCCCCAGTGAGGACACAAATAGATGATAAGCACTCAAAAATTGCCCTACGAGAGTCAATTAGAGGTTGTTTGAAACATTGAGAGAAGGTTGTACTTCCTAGGAGGACCATGAAAAACCTCCCCAGCTGAGGTGATACTAGCAGTGTGTTGGAACAACTTTGGCCATGCTGAGAGATCACGTACAAGCAAGTAAGTCAGTCCTTTGACCTTATCAAGAATGCCCATCAACCCTGAAGGCCAGGGGATGTCGGGACATCAGAATGCTGAAAAGTTGACTTGTGGTCCAGTGGTGGGTCCAATTGTTGGAGGACTACATGAAGCAGGATAACAGGCCTTCTATTGTAAGTGACAGCCATACTGGTTAAACATCCAGCATTTTGCAGTAGTTTGGACTGCTCTTTAGAAGCGCCAGGTTCAGTTTGTATTAGTTTATCACGTTGGCTCTGTTCCTTCCAATGAGGTGGCAGTAGGTCAATCAAGCTACACCAAAACTGGCCCTAGGGAGAGAATATCTTCATACCTGTGGTAGGAAAATAATGCTGTGAGCTCCTCTGGGGCGGGGACTGATATTAATGGTTGTAAATTGCTGTCCAATAACAGGGTCTAGAAAAATAGAATACAGGACTCTAGACACTGAACCTTTTGGTCCCGGAAGATAAAATATACTGTATGTGTGCCATTTTATTTAGAGGAACCCAACTCAGTAGGTAAAGTGTTAGACTTGTTTGTAGAACTAAATGTGCGTTCTTGGCCAACCTGAACCCCAGACAGTGTTCCTGCATGTGAACCCCTTCTCATTTACCTTACGTCTCTCTTCAGCAGCTTCAAGTTTTTTCTGGATCTCTTCCAGTGAGGGGTCCCGGCGTTGGGGGAGGGAGGTATTCAGTTCTGGGACGCCGTCAAAGCAAGGCGCCCTAAGGATGACCTCGTAGGCTTGGCCGGAGGTTCGTTTGTTTAACTCTATGACTTCCATGTCTGAGATGACGCACCACGTGAGGTCCACTGTATCTGCTGTGGATAGAGATGAGAAAATGTAAATGGTACGGAGCAGCAGGACATTTTTGTATGCTGCATTTGTGTTAGCTAGTCACACCTTCACATAAACATGTTAGCACTATATGGGCAAAAGTTTGTGGACACCTTACAATTACACCTACCTACAGGGCCAAATATATCTGAAAAACCCTCCAGATGACTGACAAGGTTACTTACAGAAGAGTGAAGAGTTTGGAGAAGTGAACAATCTAGGACAACATCGCTGATTTGGAAAAATTATCTAATTCAGCTCACTTTCCAGTTCAGCGATGTTGTCCTAGATTGTTCACTTCTCCAAACTCTTCACCCTTTTGTGAACAACCCTGTGAGTTTGGTGAAGACCCCTTTCTGTTCCACCATGACTGTCCTCTATGTACAAAGGCAGCTCCATAAAGATGTGGTGTGACCAGTGTGGTGCGGAGGACTTCAAGTGACCTTTTCTTCAGAGTGGCCTCCACCTCCACCACCACCAGAGTCCTGACCTTAACCATATTGAACACTTTTGGTTTGAATCGGTACACCAGTTGTGAGCCCGGTCTTCTCATCCAATATCAGTACCTGACCTCACAAGTGGGCGCACCTTCCAAAATCTTCTGGAAAGCCTTCCCATAAGTATGAAGGATGCTATAGCTGCAAAGAGGGATCAACTCCATATTAATGCTCATGGTTTTGGAATGGGATATCTCTCGCTCTCTCTCTCTCTCTCTCTCTCTCTCTCTCTACCAAAACTGGCCCTAGGGAGAGAATATCTTCATACCTGTGGTAGGAAAATAATGCTGTGAGCTCCTCTGGGGCGGGGACTGATATTAATGGTTGTAAATTGCTGTCCAATAACAGGGTCTAGAAAAATAGAATACAGGACTCTAGACACTGAACCTTTTGGTCCCGGAAGATAAAATATACTGTATGTGTGCCATTTTATTTAGAGGAACCCAACTCAGTAGGTAAAGTGTTAGACTTGTTTGTAGAACTAAATGTGCGTTCTTGGCCAACCTGAACCCCAGACAGTGTTCCTGCATGTGAACCCCTTCTCATTTACCTTACGTCTCTCTTCAGCAGCTTCAAGTTTTTTCTGGATCTCTTCCAGTGAGGGGTCCCGGCGTTGGGGGAGGGAGGTATTCAGTTCTGGGACGCCGTCAAAGCAAGGCGCCCTAAGGATGACCTCGTAGGCTTGGCCGGAGGTTCGTTTGTTTAACTCTATGACTTCCATGTCTGAGATGACGCACCACGTGAGGTCCACTGTATCTGCTGTGGATAGAGATGAGAAAATGTAAATGGTACGGAGCAGCAGGACATTTTTGTATGCTGCATTTGTGTTAGCTAGTCACACCTTCACATAAACATGTTAGCACTATATGGGCAAAAGTTTGTGGACACCTTACAATTACACCTACCTACAGGGCCAAATATATCTGAAAAACCCTCCAGATGACTGACAAGGTTACTTACAGAAGAGTGAAGAGTTTGGAGAAGTGAACAATCTAGGACAACATCGCTGATTTGGAAAAATTATCTAATTCAGCTCACTTTCCAGTTCAGCGATGTTGTCCTAGATTGTTCACTTCTCCAAACTCTTCACCCTTTTGTGAACAACCCTGTGAGTTTGGTGAAGACCCCTTTCTGTTCCACCATGACTGTCCTCTATGTACAAAGGCAGCTCCATAAAGATGTGGTGTGACCAGTGTGGTGCGGAGGACTTCAAGTGACCTTTTCTTCAGAGTGGCCTCCACCTCCACCACCACCAGAGTCCTGACCTTAACCATATTGAACACTTTTGGTTTGAATCGGTACACCAGTTGTGAGCCCGGTCTTCTCATCCAATATCAGTACCTGACCTCACAAGTGGGCGCACCTTCCAAAATCTTCTGGAAAGCCTTCCCATAAGTATGAAGGATGCTATAGCTGCAAAGAGGGATCAACTCCATATTAATGCTCATGGTTTTGGAATGGGATATCTCTCGCTCTCTCTCTCTCTCTCTCTCTCTCTCTCTCTCTCTCTCTCGGTGTCATGATCAGGTATCAAAATCTATGCCCATATAGTGTATATTGAATATATCAGGTAATATGTAGCACAATCCTTCATTATATCTCCAGGAAAAGATGGAACAGCTCTCCTGTACCAACAGACAAACAAAAAAACTCTGATTGTGCAGTAAAATGTAGAAGGGTTTAAACTACTGTCAGGTTATTATTACTGTCTGCATCTTCCTGCCCCGGCCACAACCATTCCCCTCATCTCTTATATTGCTGTCACAGGTTGTCACAGGGTCAGTAAAGTGGGGGGAAATCTCCCCAATGTGGTCACAGTCAGAAATGAAAACTTGACAGAATTTTTTACTCTCTCTAAAAAAAACAATGGCGGGAATAAGTTTTAAATAAAAGCTTGGGAATAGGAATGGTGATATGAAAAGTGCAGCAATGACATTTCATCTGTCAGCAGATCACAGAATTGAGGACGTATTGAAAACATCTTGAGGGGATAATATTTAGGAGACATTGAGGAGATATTGGGGACATTTTGAGGAGATATTGAAGCTACTTTTAGGAGATATTGAGGACACATTGAGGAGATATTGACAAGATATTGACAAGATATTGAGGAGATATTGAGGAGATATTGAGGACATATTGAGAAGATATTGAGGACATATTGACAAGATATTGAGAAGATATTGAGGACATATTGAGGAGATATTGAGGAGATATTGAGAAGATATTGAGGACACATTGACAAGATATTGAGAAGATATTGAGGACATATTGAGGAGATATTGAGGACATATTGAGGAGTTATTGAGGACATATTGATAAGATATTGAGGACATGATGAGAAGATATTGAGGAGATATTGAGAAGATATTGAGGACATGATGAGAAGATATTAAGGAGCTATTGGGAACATATTAAAAAGATATTGAGGAGATATTAGGGAGATATTGAGGATGTATTGAGGACATATTGAGCAGTTATTGAGGACATACTGAAGTGCTATTGAGGAAATATTTAGGAGATATTGAGGAGATATTTAGGACATCATGAGGAGATATTGAGAACATACTGAGGAAATATTGAGGCAATATTAAGGATATATTGAGGACAGTTTGAGGAGACATTGAAGACATATTGAGGAGATTTTGAGGAGAAATTAAGGAGATATCAAGGAGATGTTGAGGAGATATTCAGGAGATATTGGAGCTATATTGAGGATGTACTGAGGAGATATTGAGAAGAGATTGAGGACATATTGAGGAGATATTAGGAATATATTGAGGATATATTGAGGACATATTGAGGACATGTTGAGGACATATTGAGGAGATATTGAGGGCATATTGAGGAGATATTGAGGAGATATTGAGGGCATATTGAGGAGATATTGAGGACATATTGAGGACATGTTGAGGAGATATTGAGTGAGATATTGAGGGCATATTGAGGAGATATTGAGGACATATTGAGGACATGTTGAGGAGATATTGAGGAGATATTGAGGACATGTCGGGGACATATTGAGGAGATATTGCTCTTTGCTCACTATGGATTACTGCTCTCAGCTCTCTGCAGGCAGATTATGAATGTTCAGAGAGGTTCCACCGGATCTAAACAAAGCAACTCTGCCTGATACAAGGATGTGGAAGGAAAGCAGAGAGTTCAGGTGAGATAATGTCCTTACCATCATATTTGTAAGTTTGTTTCTTTAAGGGATCAGTGAAAAAACAGGAACAGAAGAGGGACACAAAGGGAAGCTCCTTCATCTTCTCCTTGTAGGCTGTGAGAGAGATCAGACACGTTAGGCGATTTCTTTCTTATTGTCACATAGGGATCACATGTGTAGAAAGCCAAAACTTTGTTTTGCCCTAAATAATATTTTCTTAGACTTTTCTACACATATTGCTTTATTGCCATTACAAAGAGACTGACAAGTCCCTATGACATAGCACATACAGAGTGTCAAGTCCTCTTTTTGGAGGCATCAATGGTCTCTTGGACACCTAACGCATCCTTTGCACTGCCCCCAAGATAGTATTCAACCGGCACCATCTAGGATCTGATAGCCCTGAACCTGGAAGTTCTCAGAGCTGAGCGCTTCCAGGCTCACTGCTCATAAAGGAGACTGAGAAATGGATGTTCCCCTTCACACATGAGAGGATCTCCGGCACTGCATGTACTGTAATGAACAAGAGCAGCGGGGATCCTGGGTGACATAATTGACCATATATGGTCGTGACCATATTTGGTCAATGACATTGCGGGGATTCCCAGCTGTGTGTTTATATTCTAGCCGCCAGGGATTCAGAAGTGAGAACAGGCCAATCATGCTGAGCCAAATTCTGCAGGAAGTTTCCCTCCCATTTCCCTGACCCCTCCCCCAGTAGTCCCTCCCACAGAAAGACCATTTTAAAGCCAAGTCACGGGCATGGGGCAGGCAATGCTCTTTCACATCCGGTGCCCGTACGTACAGAGCTGGGGTCCTTTAAGAAAGTAGCCAGGTCATGAAATGCCTGCAACCGACGCCCACAATCTTTCATCCTGCTGGTAGCTGGGAGGACGTACCTGCTAGTGTCATATTGCTGAGGTTGTTGATTGGTTCTCTGGGAGGTCTAGAGAATGAGGTATGTCACCTGGGAGAAGAGAAAAGACACTTGGATTAATGACTGTGTATTTTTAATTCAACTTTCATCCGGACACAGCTCTTATAAGACAACTGACGCGTTTCGAGCAAAGGCCACCCCCCATCTTCAGGGTATTATGAATAAACCCGAAGGAAATTAATTAAAACACCTTTGTAGAGGCTCATAAAATGGGAGCATCGGCGTATCTATGTGGCCACACTGAAGCTAACACCATACGGTTACACCTTGAAGAATGGGGAGGGGCTTCACCCGAAATGCGTTGGCTCTGTTATTTAATACACATCAATGTCAAGCTATCTGACCAATTGTACAAATGGATTGTCTGCTGAGCAGTTCGTTCATCGCCATCAGAGAGGCGGCAGCCCATGACCACTTTCTCACCGTGCCTCCATTGTATATTCAACGTCTTAAAGGAAAAGTAACCATCGGGATTTACCTAAATCAAAATCTTCTTTGTATCAGTCCAGCACTACCACACACCTCCACTCTTACAAAGCTTGTGGTCATTTCCCTTTGACTACACATTAAAATGTATTATTAAAAAAATTGCTGCTGATCCCGCCATGAAGGTCTTTGATCAGTCATTTCCTGTTATAGGCTGACAACGCTCACTTCCTGTTCTCCTGCGTGGTCACCCTTTCCCATGGGCTACTAATAAAGGCTATAACACAAACTACACAGACATGGTCCACTGTTGTCAACATTAGGAAATGACATGTGGCCATCGCTGGAGTGCATGTAGACAGGATGTAGCTGGAAAGAGACCGCAGGAGATTAGCAGCACTGAGGTGGAAGGATGAAAACAAATATTACGTGGCAATTGTTCATAATATACTGTTGAGATTTTATATATCTGATTTTTTTAATAGATTTTATATATATATGATTTTTTATGACATTTTCTATGTGATTTTTATATAATATTTTATGTACAGTATATACTCGAGTATAAGCCGAGTTTTTCAGCACATTTTTTGTGCTGAAAAATGCCCCCCCCCCCTCGGCTTATACTCGAGTCAGCGTCTCGAGAACTTGCGCTATGTTCATCCCTTATTATAGATCCAGTGATGTCATCACTGAGTCTCTGTGCCTCTCTGTGTAATGCAGGCTGGTGGGAGGGGCAGGCAGGACCCTGCCTCAGTACTCAGCCCTGATGCATCTCATTGCTGATGATGATCTCCCGCTGCTTCTTTGCAGCCGCTTCCCGTCTACATGGCCACATTGCTTTCCTCAGGGCGGGTTTTCCCAATGGTGACGACAGTGGGCCGTGCCTGCTGCTTATAATCTCCCCCGGAAGCTGATGCGACAGGGTGACAACACGGGATAGCGATTTGGAGACGCAGCGCAGAGCGTTGTCACCCAATCACAGGAAGTGAAAATAAACGGATTCTTCATGTTGGGTTATTGCTGCGGTTTGGGAAAAGACGCGACAAAGCGCTCAGGTGGGAATCGGCGGTCACTACTTGGACCTGTAATTCAGATGAAGCGTGTGATAAAAGTGGAGCTTGTCTCAATGAAAACAGTCAGCAGATGAGAGAGACGGGGGGCCCACTGGCTGCTGGATACCGATCCGATGCTATCCGGTGGCCAGCAAGTCCCACCTGGGCCAGTACTTATAGTCGCCCAAATGCCCCGATACCTTCCCCGATACCGTAACTTCCGATCAGAAGGACATTCCCTCTGAACGGCAGTGCCGCTAGAGAGCATAGAGCTGGCCTCCCGGCCAATCAGGAAGCCGGGCGGTTGGTCATGACCCGCCTTCTGGCTCCCTGATTGGCTAGGAAGCCGGCTTCACGTCGTCTAGCAACACTGCTGGGCAGCCTGGCTTTCTAACCAATCAGGAACATGGGCGGAAGGTCATGACCCGCCTCCCGGCTTCCTGATTGGCTAGGTAGCTTGCTTCATGCTGTCTACCGACACCGCGGGGCAGCCTGGCTTTCTGACCAATCAGGAACATATGCGGAAGGTCATGACCCGCCTCCCGGCTTCCTGATTGGCTAGGTAGCTTGCTTCATGCTGTCTACTGACACCGCGGGGCAGCCTGGCTTTCTGACCAATCAGGAACAAGGGCGGAAGGTCATGGCCCGCCTCCCGGCTTCCTGATTGGCTAGGTAGCTTGCTTCATGCTGTCTACCGACACCGCGAGGCGACCTGGATTCCTGACCAAGCAGGAAGGCGGCCGGCAGGTCATGACCCGCTGCCTGGCTTCCTGATTGGTCAGGAAGCCAGGCCGCCGTGTCACAAGGAAGTGTGAAGCCGGTGTTCTTTCGATAGAACACCGGCTTCCCAGGCAATCAGGAGGACGGGTGCCGGGCCCACGGTACCTCGGGGTGCCGGTATCAGTATTCGGTTAAAAAAAAATATCGGTAATCGTTTTCGATACTGGCAATCCGATATCGGAGCATCCCCAATATTTATTGATTCGCTTCTTACTTAGCTTAAGTTTTATGTCATTTTTTAATTTTTTATTGCTGTATCATATTTATCTCGTTATATTATATAAATGATAATCTTTTCTATCTATTCATATTTTAAAAATTATCAAATGTATCTTATTTATTGATTTTATATTTATTGATTCTTATCTTACATAGCTTAGGGTTTTATTTGTCTTAGTGATAGTTCTGGATCATGTTTATCTCTTCATGTTATATAAATAAAATGTGTCATATTTGTTGATTTATTCATTGATTAATAAAGTTTTTATTGTCAGTTTTTTTTACTTCTGTATCATATTTATCTCTATATATATAAATGATAAACTGCAATCGTATTTATTGATTCTTAGCTTACATACCTGAAGTTTTAGCATTTTTTTAATGCTGTATTAT
>NW_017308101.1:6196-8941 GCF_000935625.1 Nanorana parkeri | reverse complement strand
ATATTTATCTTTTTATATTATATAAATGATCAAATGTATCTTTTTGTATCTATTCATATTTTAAAAACGATAAGCTATCATATTTATTGATACGTAAGTTTTTATTGTTAGTTTATTTTACTTAGTGATAGTTTTGTATAATATTGATCTCTTCATGTTATATAAATAAAATGTATCATATTTGTGGATTTATTCATTGATTAATAAAGTTTTTATTGTCAGGTTTTTTTTAACTTCTGCATCATATTTATCTCTATATATATAAATGATAAACTGTAATCATATTTATTGATTCTTATCTTACATATCTGAAGTTTTTATTGTCATTTTTTTTATTGCTATATTATATTTATCTCTTTATATTTAAAATAAATGATAAAATGTATCAGATTTATTGATTCACTTCTTACATATCTTAGCTTTTTATTATTAGTTTTTTTTTTCTTAGTGATAGTTCTGTATCATATTGATCTCTTCTTGTTATATAAATAAACTATATTATATTTGTTGATTTATTAATTGATTAATAAAGTTGTATTGTCTGTTTTTTGTTGTTTTTACTTCTGTATCATAGTTTTGATTCTTATCTGACATATCCTCAGTTGTTTTTAGTTCTGGATCATATTTATCTCTTCTTGTTATATAAATAAAATGTGTCATATTTGTTGATTTATTTATTGATTTATTTATTGATTAATAAAGTTTTTATTGTCAGTTTTTTTTTTTAAACTTCTGTATCATATTTATCTCTTTATATAAATAATAAACTGTAATCGTATTTATCGATTCTTATCTTACATATTGTCAGTTGTTTCTATTTCTGTATCATATTTTTTTCCGCTTCTTGTTATATAAATAAAATGTGTCATATTTGTTGATTTATTTATTGATTAATAAAGTTTTTGTCAGTTTTTTTTTAAACTTCTGTATTGTATTTATTGATGCTTATCTTACATATCTTCACTTTTTATTATCAGCTGTTCTAGTTCTGTGTCATATTGATCTCTTCCTATCCACGGCATATCTATACAGCGGCTCGGATACGTCTTTATTTATAAATGTATTTTGATTTGCGTGGAATACTATAATATATATTTGATATAAATGTTCGAAATACGTTGAAGTCTTGAAGCACGGTTTGGACAGATCCAGAGGGAGAAAAAAAAATTGATGCTCATAAAACTTTATTATTCCAGGACAATCTGCACGAAGACACCGTCTGGGACCTCCTCTACTGACGCGTTTTACTCATCGCTGGGCTTAATGGCAGAGGGTCTGCCAGTGGTGGGTGAAACGCGTCAGAGGGAGGCGGTCCCAGGTGGGGCCTCGTGCTGATTGTTTCCGTAATAAGAAAGTTTGACAAGCGTTGGACTTCCCGTAGTGCCTCCGGCTGTTTTTCTGTGGATGTGGTCCGGGGTGGGGGGGGACGAGCCTCCTACTTGGCAGACTGATCCACTACAGAGGACTGGGGAGCAATGGGAAACCTTTACTTGCACGGTATGAACAGGGCGAGGTGTTACCCTAACAGCCAGCTGTGACATCATCACCCCCCCGGGGGAGTTGAGTAGGACAAATAATTCCCAGGAGGGTTGAGGTCATACACGGGGGAGACGCAACCTGTGAGCGAGCTGTGAATCTTACAGCTTACATCATACGGCATGCTGGCACCTGTAGTTCTTCACGACGCCGGTTACCTCAGCCAAAGATCACAAAGAACATCTTATACACGGGGCCGGCAACCTGGGTTGTGGAACTACAAGTCCCAGGAGGCACTGCAAGGCTCTGACATGCCATGGTTATGACTCCCAGAGGCCGAGGCATGATGGGATTTGTAGTTTCACCACAGCTGGCGTGCCAAAATGACCTAATACGATCGCCAAGCTGCACTTCCTGGCTCATCAATGTGCAAAGTGTGGCCGCCAACAGCATGGCAGGCGACAGACAGAGCACCGGCTACCGCGCTTTGTACAGTATACTGCCGAACAGACTGCAGTCTGGAAATTAAAGCAGATTATTTTCTGCCGGGTTCACCAGCAGACATTCAGACCACCGCCGCCGGGTACCGCACAATACAATAGATGATGCTATGTAAAGCTCTCAGCTGGTATAGTCATCAATGCGGCCAGCTTAGTATGCAGCAGCCGCCCAATACACACACAACGATACACCTAACCCTGCCCCATGGTGCCCACACATGACCCTATACCACACAACGATACACCTAACCCTGCCCCATGGTGCCCACACATGACCCTATACCACACAACGATACACCTAACCCTGCCCCATGGTGCCCACACATGACCCTATACCACACAACGATACACCTGACCCTGCCCCATGGTGCCCACACATGACCCTATACCACACAACGATACACCTGACACCTCCCCCATGGTGCCCACACATGACCCTATACTATGCACGGCACGGCTACAACCTCAACGAACCACAAACATTCCATCACAAGCGAGCGTCAGAGAAATGAACCAGATTCACTAAAACTAAATATAAAATAAAAATGTATATTAGAAAATACACATTCCCTGAATTAAATCCCTCGCATCCAGCGCTCAGCATCAGCACCACTGCCCAGGCTCTCCCCATGACATCACTTCTAAGCTCCCTGATTGGCTGCGGCTCCCCGGCCCTGCGATTGGCCGGCATCTTCTGGGGAAGCTCAGTCTGCCCTGAGTAACACGCTGCATATTGGAAGGGGGTGATGTCACTGAGAAAGCTTCCTCC
>NW_017308101.1:3381-4124 GCF_000935625.1 Nanorana parkeri | reverse complement strand
AAAGCCAAATCATTTTATTTATTTTTACTTTTTACTTATTTTTATTTATTTAATTGTATTTTTATTTTATGTGATATTATGTATTTTAAAAAAATGTTTTTTTTTTTATAAAATGTTTTTTTTTAGTTAAAAATGTTCTCTTTTTTTCTTCTTCTTCTTCTCAGGTGCTGCTGATCTCCTGCAGCCTCTTTATGATACGTCCTGTCTGGCTTTAAGATGAGCAGGGCTATTCACAGAAGGGGGAGGAGCTTGGAGAAGGCCGGAGAAGTGAACATTTGGAAAAATTCCCCAAGACCAGGGCTAGGCAACCTTGACTCTCCAGCTGTGCTGAAACTACAAATCCCATCACGCTTCTGACTCTGGGAGTCAATGCCTGTGGCTTGCAAAGCCTTATGGGATTTGTAGTTCCACCACGGCAGCATGGAGGAGGGAGGGGCGGAGCCAGGAAGCAGATGGATTCGGCTGAACGTCACATGTCCCTGGAGGGAACAGAAGTAACTTTGTGACGTTTGGTTTTTCTTTCTTTTAGATTTTAAAGGTCACTTCCACTTTACATATCCGTCAGGAAAGTCACGCACAGCCGGAGTTGATGAGCATCTGAGCGCGTGCTTGGTTCTGCACGCGCCTGTGTCTGCGCCTCTTGCCGCGTGCGCGCGCATGCCCCTAGTAGTGATGGGCCGAACACACCTGAGTTCGGATCGAGTTCAAGCTTTAGAACATGGAAAAAGTTTGAACTCGAACTT
>NW_017308101.1:2079-2749 GCF_000935625.1 Nanorana parkeri | reverse complement strand
GTTGAAGAATTATATGTCCGGGTGGACTTCCAATCCAAACTGTTCCAATTATAACTTTGCCTGGGTGAGTGCGTCACTGTGCTCCCCACACCTAGGATACCTTGCGTGGAATGAAACACCTTGTTTTTTTCCACCCAATGTTCCGAACATGTCGTGGGTTTTACCCACAATATGTGTTCGTGTATGTTGTCTTGTCTTGTGTGTCTTGTCTCGTGCGTCCCTTCCCCCCCTGTCTCCCCGTGTTTTCCCCCTTCTTTTCTTCCTCTTTAGTTCGGATGGCCAACTTTACGTCGAGCAGAGCAATGGTGACCATGGTGAAGTCCACAACTCGTCCTTCATCAGAGCTGGGTGAGTTCCATACGATAGACCACCGCTTCCTACCATATGTCCCTTAAAATACTGAGTCTAAACGTGCAAGGCCTCAACTCCCCTAATAAGCGGACGCGAGCCTTCAGATTCTTCCAATCCTCCCACGCGAATGTTATCTTTCTGCAGGAAACTCATTTCTCTAGAACATCATGTCCCAAATACTTCAGCGCCCAATTCCCACAAATAAACATGGCCAATGACTCGTGCAAAAGAAAGGGAGTCCTTATCGGTTTCCGCAGGTCAGCTAACTTTCCGCAGGTCAGCTAGTCTCCAACGACCAAGTTGGTTTCATCCCTACTAG
>NW_017308101.1:0-1016 GCF_000935625.1 Nanorana parkeri | reverse complement strand
CTGCGCACCGAATACTGCAATGTTGAGCACTACTGCTTGTTTTTTTTTTTTTGTGATGACAGAATAAAAACATTTATATCGAAAAAAAAAGAAAGTGACCTTAAAGCATTAGTTCGTATTGCTTAAGAAAAAATGTGACCTGTCCCTTTAAGAAAAAGTATCGGTAATTGGTATCTGCGAGTACTTGATCAAAAGTATCGGTACTCGTACTCGGTCTTAAAAAAGTGGTATCGGTGCATCCCTAGTAATAATAATAATCATCGCTCCTCTTTCTTTGTTCTGGTAACAACTCAAAATTTGGGATATGTTCCCCGACAATGGGTCACCACATGGGTCAATCTCCCCAACGGGTCACAGAGAGCAAAGTAGGCAAAAAATTAGACATGTGCACCGGCAAAAAAATGGTTTCGCTGCGTTTCGTTTCGATTCGGCTTTTGCGTTATTTCGTTTTTTCGGGGTATTCGGGTCCGAAAGTCAATTCGTTTTCGGGATACGGACGACATTCGTTAGCGGCAGTCCGTAGGAAATTTCGTTTCATTTTGGTTGCGGGCAAAGTGACATCGAAACAAAACAATTTTTTTAATGTCACTTTGCTGCAAAGAAAATTCGTCCGCAAACGAAACTCCGTACAGACTACCGCACAATGCGCCTTGCGATCCCGTGCGGCCAAACGCATTGCGGCCAGAAGGCGGCGTGGCTACAGTACCATTCACTTCAATGTCCCGCCACACGCGCCCCCTCCGACCCCAGAAACAGAAGTGAGCCGGCCACAATGCCAGGCAGTGCGTTGTGGCCAGAATCGGGCCGGGAACGCACTGCATCTGGTGTGAACGAGGCCCTGACACACACGCACCGTTACATGGCACGTCACCAGCATGGGGTGCATGTAGACAGGAAGAGGCTGCAGGAGATCCGCAGCAGTGAGATGCAACAAAGGATGAAAAAAGGTGACGATAGGAATATTATATAATAACACCTCCCGAGCATTCAGCACCATGGACAGTCCCTGTGTATTG
>NW_017308100.1:277714-286112 GCF_000935625.1 Nanorana parkeri | reverse complement strand
TTGAATTTTGAATTCCAGCAGTCAGCCAGCAATCAACTGTCTTTTCTTGTATTTCTGACATCACAATGCATTTACAGCAGCCAATCAGCAATCACCACTGAGAGTCAGTTGAATTTTGAATTCCCTGCTGTCTCCATCAGCAATCACCCCTGAGAGTCAATTGAATTTTGAATTCCAGCAGTCAGCCAGCAATCAACTGTCTTTTCTTGTATTTCTGACATCACAATGCATTCCCAGGAGCCAATCAGCAATCCCCCCTGAGAGTCAATTGAATTTTGAATTCCAGCAGTCAGCCAGCAATCAACTGTCTTTTCTTGTATTTCTGACATCACAATGCATTCCCAGGAGCCAATCAGCAATCACCACTGAGAGTCAGTTGAATTTTGAATTCCCTGCTGTCTCCATCAGCAATCACCCCTGAGAGTCAATTGAATTTTGGATTCTAGCAGTCATTCAGCAATCAACTGTCACTTCTTGTAGTTCTAACATCACAATGCATTCCTAGGAGCCAATCAGCAATCACCCCTGAGAGTCAATTGCATTTTAAATTCCAGCAGTCAGCCAGCAACCAACTGTCACTTCTTGTAATTCTAACATCACAATGCATTCACAGCAGCCAATCTACAATCACCCCTGAGAGTCAGTGGAATTTTGAATTCCTTGCAGTCAGTCATCAATCAACTGTCACTTCTTGTAATTCTAACATCACAATGCATTCCCAGCAGCCAATCAGCAATCACCCCTGAGAGTCAATTGAATTTTGAATTCCAGCAGTCAGCCAGCAATCAACTGTCACTTCTTGTAATTCTAACATCACAATGCATTCCCAGCAGCCAATCAGCAATCACCCCTGAGAGTCAATTGAATTTTGAATTCCAGCAGTCAGCCAGCAATCAACTGTCACTTCTTGTAATTCTAACATCACAATGCATTCCCAGCAGCCAATCAGCAATCACCCCTGAGAGTCAATTGAATTTTGAATTCCAGCAGTCAGCCAGCAATCAACTGTCACTTCTTGTAATTCTAACATCACAATGCATTCCCAGCAGCCAATCAGCAATCACCCCTGAGAGTCAATTGAATTTTGAATTCCAGCAGTCAGCCAGCAATCAACTGTCACTTCTTGTAATTCTAACATCACAATGCATTCCCAGCAGCCAATCAGCAATCACCCCTGAGAGTCAATTGAATTTTGAATTCCAGCAGTCAGCCAGCAATCAACTGTCACTTCTTGTAATTCTGACATCACAATGCATTTACAGCAGCCAATCAGAAATCACAACTGAGAGTCATTGGAATTTTGAATTCTGTCAGCCAGCAATCAACTGTCACTTCTTGTAATTCTGACATCACAATGCATTCCCAGCAGCCAATCAGCAATCACCCCTGAGAGTCAATTGAATTTTAAATTCCAGCAGTCAGCCAGCAATCAACTGTCACTTCTTGTAATTCTGGCATCACAATGCATTTACAGCAGCCAATAAGAAATCACAACTGAGAGTCAGGGGAATTTTGAATTCTATCAGTCAGTCAGCAACCGTCACTTCTTGTAATTCTAACAACACAGTGCATTCACAGCAGCCAATCAGCAATCACACCTGAGAGTCAGTTGAATTTTGAATTCCCTGCTGTCTCCTATATGGAACATGTTGAGGTAGAGCTATGGACAAAAAAAATTACATACTGAGTGGAATTTATCAAAACTGTAGCAGACAGAATGTGGAGCAGTTGCCCATGGTAACCAATCAGCTTCTCTGTTCAGTTTGCTCAGTTACGATTTGAAAATGAGACAGAGAAGCTGATTGGTTGCTGTGCAATTCTGCTCCAGATTTTGTCTGCTCCAGTATTGATAAATGCCCCTCCCCCACTATATATGATGTTATCTATGAATAGCATTTATATTCACAGCAGTGTTTCTTTTTCTGAGTCTGCCCTGTGACATCATTATAGCTGATCAGACGGTTACACTTACAGGATGTCCCGATATCAACTGCCATATGAGCGGAGCAGTTGTCTATCATCCAGCAGGGGGCGCTGACTACAGTGAATTGGATGAAAACACTGTTGTCCGCAGCCTGCACAGGGGGGCCGACAACCATGCTACGCAGATGGGGACAAAGTATAAACCACTTTGCATCCTGGGCATTTTTTTTGTTTTTCTCACATGTTAAAATCTGCATTTTTGCTCAAAAAATTTCTTAAACCTCCCAAACATTCTTTTAGTTTTAGTTTAGATTTGTCAACTAAATCTCCAGTAGAGAAAATTGCAATGTATGTTGGTCGTAGTTTTAGCCCTATTAACTTAGTTTTTATTTAGTTTTTATCAGTGAAAACATGCAAATTATGAAAACTATGAGGAAACATTTTAGGCAACTAAATTAACACTGGACCTGAGGAAAAATGGAGCCCCGAAGCCGGCGGGGGGCGAAGGAGGGAGCACTGTCAATTCAGGATGAGGGAGCAGTGAGGCAAGAGAGAGAGCCACACGCTGTCAGATCCTGGGCAAGTGGCCCTCTCTCTCCTCACCGTTCAGCCATCCTGGATGACAGATCCCTCCTCCGCCCCTTCTCTCATGGTGTGCAGCTCCTCTACTCCATGTCCCCCTGTAGTCAAGCTGTGTTGGCCGCTTGGCTTCCCTGTTGCCATGGCGCCCTGTGCTTGCCATGGCCTGCCCTGGTTGCACCCCCCTTACAGCTACACCTGAGCCTCACTCGCCTCCCCCTTCCTACAGCCCTGGTCATGACCCAAATGTGGGTCGCAAACCCATGTTCAGTAGGTCGCCGCGTGCCTTCCACTGTGCTAGTAGAGTGGCTCCTCACCGTCCACCTAGCGCAGCACGGCTCTGAGTGTCAGCTTGAGGTGGTATGAGTGTCAGCTTGAGCTGGGGGTACGACCACAAGGGAGCTCCATCCATATGTGTATTGCTTACAGCTACCTTGCTTGCCCTGTAGAGGTGCCTGGCCAGTACTCAGCAATTAATGCACTGTACTACGCAATCGCACCTACCACATGTTTTGGTGCGGGAGGTGCATTGCATTGACATTCATTTTAATGGCACCCCAAACGTACCTCCCAACCACAGTTTGATCATCCGCATTGTAACAGACATAGCCGCAATGTGACTTGGGTCGCGACTTAATACAGACATCCCAACCTGCAAAACCTTATTTCAGGGAGGTTCCTGTCTCATTTCAGGGAGGTGCACTTTCTTATTTATTTTTTTTTATAGTCAGAATATAAAAGAAATATTAATGATAATAATTTTCCCTGGAGGTTTTCGGCCTGCAGCCACCACTCAGCAGGTAATATTCCGGGTTTAAGTCGGCGGTAGTTCTCGGTCTGCTGCCGCGATCACATCATATTCCTATTCCGCTCCATCTGACACGGCTGCTGTGGGTTCCACCTGGTTCACTGCCAGTGTCCGCAGCACCGCACATGCGCAGTAGCGCTCGCGTTTGCTGGCATTGAGAGCAATATTGTTGTTATCTCCATTTCACAGGAACTTTGTGTCCACAGCGGATTTCGGGTGAGTACCCTAGCTGTTGGGCAGGGGTCTGTCACTGGGGGTCTGCATCACAGTGTTCGGTCCTGCATCACCTACACAGGGGGGTGCACAGACAAGGCTCTGACTGAGGGCATTGTAGCTCCACGTGGAGGAAATGGGGGGTCGCATATAGCCGGCGTATGGCCACACGCACGTTGGGGAATCGGGTGTCAGACACAGGCACTTAACAGGCGCCACCATCAGGCTGCCACAAGCATGGTGACTGGCTCCCTGGGCAGATCGACCCAGGGGCCGCCACAAGCTGACCCACAGGGTTTCACGTACATCTTACACTGACGAATAGGTCATCAGGCTGCCTGGCGTCACTATCCGCACCCGTGGCAAGCATCATATCAGGTTAGCGGCCACGCACGCACACCTACCCTTAGTCGCACGCAAGGTTACAGTCATAGTCAGGTTCAGGGGTGTTATCCTGCTTTTCTGTCTCATGTTTTTCAGTGAGGATCGTCTGACATGTCTCATATCTCTGAAAGCTTAGAGGTGGCATCTTATAGGTGGCTACGCCTGGCAGGGGTTCCGAGCATGGAAGCGCCCCATCCATTAGAGCGTGGACTATCCCCAAGCTCGTACTGGAGCTTCAGAAGAGGGGCATCCCTTTTTCGTCGACTGCGAGAAAGGCCGAGTTATTCAGACTGCTGTTTCCTACGGCGGCCGCTAGTGGGGTCTCGCAGCAAGTGTCCATGGAGACCGTGGTCACATCGCTGACACAGATTCATTCCACTTTGAACAATATTTCAACATCCCTGCACGAACTCCAGCACAGGACTGATACCTTGGAGAGACAGGTTGTGTTAGTTCCGGCGGCGCCAGACGCTCCCGGCACTGCTGCGGTTGCCTCCAGTTCTTCTGGCATCATGGGGCCCCTCAATTCAGGTATAGGCATCACCCCTCCCAACATCACGCCGGCACATTTTGTCCCGGTAAATTTAAAGAAAGACATATTAGAGGGTAAGGACGTGAACTTGGCGTCACTTCTCATTGCCGCTCACGATGTCTCCGACAACAAAGCTTACGCGTGTGGGGAGGTGTCGGTCATATTAAAGGCCAGGGGCCCGAGGCTGAACAGGAAACTGTTGGTACTGGAATTTGTGCTGGCTTTTGGCATGTATAGGGACGTCATATGTTCTGTAAGCCCCTATCGCAGGGAAGAACTAGATGCCTACATACATGTAGTGGTGGATCTGGGATATAAGTATGGGGGTCATGCATTTTATGATTACCACCGGGCTTTTTCAGCCAAAGTGGCGGCAGGTCTGGCGCAGTTTCAGTTTGTAGCCAACTGGGGAAGAATCGACACGGAACTGTTCTGCCGTCATTTCGCAGGTCTGAAATCCCACGTCTGCACCTCATGTCAATCTTCAGCACATACGGCTGACTGGTGCCCCACGCCTGCACCCTTAGACACGGCCACTGCGCAAAGACAGCAGGGCATACTGCCTCACCCTTCCGGGTTGACAACTGCACAGTTCGATAAATTAGGCAGGGCAATACAGTACCTAGGCAAAGCCCAGATTTGCAACAACTTTAATCATAAGTCTTGCAATTACCCCCAGTGCAGGTTGTTGCATATTTGCTCCACTTGCTTTAGGGCCCACCCCAAGACCGCATGCTCAGTCAGAAACCCACAGGCACTATGACTAAGCCGGGTGAATGTAGGAGCACTGGTCGGTTTCCTGTCCGGGCATCCTGACCCCTCATTAGCGGATTTCCTGGGCGGGGGATTCTCCGAGGGTTTCCACACGGGTTTCATCACGTTGCCACAGTCAACGTATGAGTGCGGAAACCTAAGGTCAGCTCCAGCCGACCCCTCCACCGTTGACGGTTTTGCTGCAAACGGAACTGTCCAAAGGTTTCATGATAGGCCCCTTCTCGGAACCCCCCTTTCACATGTGGAGAGTTAGCCCAATAGGGTTGGTATGCAGGAAATTCAATAATAAATTCCGTTTGATTTATGACTTGTCAGCCCCTCATTCCACACACATTCCCAGCTTAAACGCATTAATACCTTCTGAGGAATTTGGCCTCAAATACTCCTCTGTGGATCAGGCGATACAGCATATTTTGGCATCAGGCGAGGAGACATGGCTGTCCAAAGCAGACATTTCCGACGCATTTAAATTGCTGCCTATCAAGCAGTCACTGTGGCAGTGGCATGGGGTTAAGTGGCGGGAGCAGTACTACTTCGCTACCAAGCTGACTTTCGGGTCCAAGAGCAGCCCGTGGCTGTTCAACACGTTCGCTCAAGCTCTGCATTGGGTGTTGGAGCAGCAGGGGCATTGCCAGAAAGTGCTGCACTACCTGGACGACTTTTTACTCTTAGAGTCCCCCGACAGGGTGCCCAGGGACCTGGGCAGGCTGCTTGATATTTTCAACATACTCGGAGTCCCGGTGGCAGCACATAAGGTGGAAGGACCTCTCAGGACACTGACCTTCCTGGGTGTGGTTCTGGATACGGTCGCCATGAAGGCCAGTTTGCCACCTGACAAGCTGGTCAGGATCAGGGAAGTGATGCATGCACTGGTGGTAGCCCCGGCATGTACCCGAAGGTCCTTGCAGTCCCTGTTGGGAATGCTCAATTTCGCAATGCGTATCATTCCACAAGGCAGGGCATTCATTTCCAGGCTACCCGCATTGTTACCTACCGCCCCTGATCAGGATTCGGTCATCTTGATCGATAGGGCAGCACAGGCCGATCTGTGGATGTGGGACGAATTCCTGCGCAATTGGAACGGGATTTCCATGTTCATTCCCCAGGCTTCTCATTCATCTCCACAGGTGGTTACGGACGCAGCGCCGTCCACAGGGTTTGCTGCCATTTTTGGCCCACACTGATTCGCCAGCCACTGGCCGACAGAGGTTGAGGGTATAGGGGCCTTCGCCCAAACGTCATCACTTTTCGAGATATACCCCTTGGTAGCGGCAGCTAGGGCATGGGACCCCTGCTGGTCAGGTCATACAGTCATATTTCATACGGACAACCAGGCGACGGCAGATATAGTCAATAAAGGTAGATCCAAGTCCCTGGCTACAATGTCTTTCTTGCACAGGCTCACATGGCTGTCCCTACAGTACAAATTCAACGTCATATGTCAGCACATCCCGGGTGTTTGCAATGTGGCGGCCGATGCACTATCTAGGTTTAAATTTGATGTTTTCTTCCAACAGTGCCCGGAAGCGGACAAGGTTCCTACGCCCATTCCCGAGTTCCAGCTTCTAGTACTGGACTAGAGAGACATCGGTTGAATGCCACCAGGTTAATTAACAAATCCCTTGCTGCTATGTTCGAGTCGAACATAGGTTCGACTCGAACGCGAAGCTCATCCCTAGCAAAGAGTACCCGCAAGGCCTGGAAGAGGTTCAAAGCGTTCCGGGCCATACACCCCGGCGGAGACTCCGGCAGCATAGAGTTTGTCTTGGCATTTATAGCTTACTGCCATTCGGATCTTAAGCTTGCCCACAACACCATTAGTCTATACTTGGCAGGGGTGCAACATTTCCTGGCCTTGGTCCATCCAGATAAGCTGTCCCTGTTTGCCACACATCCGGTCCGGGCCATTCTCAAAGGTATACAGAAAGAAGGGGTACAGTCAGATAGCCATAGGTTGCCCATATCCAGCCACCTGTTCAGGGACATGTCCATTATACTGGACGGTTCACCGTTCGGTGTCAGGCAAAGCATAACGTTGAAAGCTGCTATTTATCTAGCGTTCTACGGGTTTTTGAGGCCGGGCGAGTTCACATCTTCTAGCTCTAAGTCAGCTACCTTGTGCAAGAGAAACCTGTGCTGCTGCCCTGATAATTACATACTTAATCTTGAGCGGTGTAGACCAACCAAGTAGGGACACCCACGCGGATAAGGTTGTTTCCGCCCGGGAATGCGTGGTGCCCGGTTGCAGTATTAGACGGGCTCATGGTCAATTTGTCTCAGGTTTTGCCACACGGGCCTTTATTGCCTTTCCCAGATGCGCCTCTCTCCTCTCAGCCGTTCGTGTCATATGTGCGCATGCTCCTCGGGCAGTTAGGGGAAAATCCCAAGCACTACTCGGGGCACTCCTTTCGAATTGGTGCAGCATCGGCTGCCTCTCACCACAGGGTACCTGCCCATGTCATTAAACATCTAGGCAGGTGGAATTCCGCATGCTTTACTAGATACATTCCCAACCCGCACGCAGAGATGGCTAAAGCTTTTTCATGTTTGGCTGTTTGACGTGTAGTCACGAATAAAGATTCTTTATTTCTACATGATTGTTTTGCCCCCTTATTTGGTGTACCGACCACTCGTACCAAGGCACACCTCAGGTCTGTAAGTCGATGTCTGTTATATTCTTGTTCCACTTCAGAGGGAGAGACTATCGCCGTGGATGACGGAAGGTTCGGACCACGCACTCGCGGCCAGATCCAGGTAAGCAGACTCTGACTACAAGTCTTAGGCTAATGTGTTAGCCGCATTTGTGGGAGGAGTCGGCGTCCCCCTCAGCCCTCTTAAGGAGCCGCCCACTCAGGCTTCCGGATGTGTTGAGCTTGGCATTGGAACCCTCCCACCCATCCCGTGGTTTTTACTGTCCATATATTCAGGGTATGCCCCCTTATTTGGTGTACCGACCACTCGGACCAAGGCACACCTCAGGTCTGTAAGTCGATGTCTGTTATATTTTTGTTCCACTTCAGAGGGAGAGACTATCGCCACGGATGACGGAAGGTTCGGGCCACGCACTCGCGGCCAGATCCAGGTAAGCAGACTCTGACTACAAATATATATATATATATATATATATATATATACTGTATATATATATATATATATATATATATATATATATTGTATGTGTGTGT
>NW_017308100.1:223711-277221 GCF_000935625.1 Nanorana parkeri | reverse complement strand
ATATATACACACACACACACACACACACATCAGATTTGTGAATTGATGTTGAAGTATCTGTCAGTGTAAAGGTCACAATTTATTAGACAGCCCAAGACCTTTTTAAAAAAAATGCTGAGGAGTAAAGTCCCTGATACACAGTTGACTAGTTGCTATGTGCAGCAAATCAAATAAATGTTCTCTATAACTAGACAACCAGGACATATAATTGATTCTATATTTTCCACAAAGGGTTAACAGCACTCTCTCAACCCTGCAGCAGTGCCTGTACCTGCTCTCAATAGTAGTCTATGTCCGCCCTCTCTGTGCAGCAAGTAGCTTCTTCCTTCTGAGAGCCAAGCCTCGTTCTGAGTCTACTCTAGAGATCACATGACCTTCCTCCAAGAGGCAAGCCTCGTTCTGAGGCTACTCTAGAGATCACATGACCTTCCTCCAAGAGGCAAGCCTCGTTCTGAGGCTACTCTAGAGATCACATGACCTTCCTCCAAGAGGCAAGCATCACTCTGAAACCTTACCCACTGATATCTTAATGGAAAGGTTTACTCAGAGTAAACATTTCAGGGAGAAAATGCCTCTCTTGCGGACTTCAGGGAGACGCTATCTAATAGAGGGAGACTCCCTGAACATCAGGGAGACTTGAGATCCCTGCTTAATAACCAAATACAAGTGTGGGTTCTGAGGTTACACAGGTTGGGAACCACAGACCTAAAGTGTATTTCCACTTTTGCAGCAAAATTGGGATAACACCTATTTTAAATTGTTACATGGTCCCACTCACATTGCATAAGCTAATGAAGCTAGTGAAAAGCAGGTTTGATTTTGATGGCACATAAACATTTTGAGGGGAATTTATCAAAACTGGAGCACAAATCATCTGGAGCAGCTGTGCATGGCAACTAATCAGCTTCTCTCTTCAGTTTGTTCTGTTAAGATTTGAAAATGAAAGAGAAGCTGATTGGCTGCCAAGCACAGCTGCTCCAGTTTTGATAAATTCCCTTCTGTGGGGTCTATTCACTAAGCTGCCGTATGCAGCCGAGTGAACGACCGACCTGAAGCGAAGTGAGCCGAACACTGTTCGTCTATTCACTTCAAGCTGGTACGGCTGATTTCAGCCGTATATCGGCTGAAATCAGCCGTAGATCGGGTGGCTTCGCGTGGCTTCGGGTCGGCCGAACATGCTCAGCAAATAAAAGCAGTGTTTCTCTCCTGGGCGGCCGGCTCGGCCAGCTTCGGCTTTCACCTCGGCTCAGTCGAGCTGAAGCATATGCCTCCGGCTCGACTGAGCCGCTCGGCCGACTTCGGGAGCTGTACGAGCTATAGTGAATAGCCCTTACAGCAGCCCTTCGGTTCTACTGAACCAAAGGGGGTCCTGGGGCCGAAGCTAGCCAAAGGATCAGCCGAAGCTACGGCTTGATCCTTCGGCTATTTCGTGAATAGACCCCTGTGTCTTTTGCGATTAGCATTGTTTTCCCATGAAGTGTAAATGTTGCTGCATTTCTGTTCAAAACATTATTGGAAATAACCTTTTCCTTTCTCCTCTTTTGCTTTACCAGGGACACCAACACGTTAAAAGGGTAACTCCACTTTTGTCAAAAAGATTGATACAGCACATACAATTACATATACAAGCAATTTTGTAATTTAACATTATTAAAAATGACCTTTATATCTCGATCGGCAGTCAGCTATGATGTAACCATAGCAATCATGACAACAACGTATATAAATTGTTTCTGTACGGAACTTTCTCAGAAATTTATTTTGCTGCTCAAGAAAACAGCTAACTGGTTTTCTCAGATATTGTTTTTTTGTTACATTTTATTTAAACTGATTAGGTGACTGTATCAGACAGACTCTTCCACTTAGCCAGTTAGAAATGACTGGAGGAAATAGGAAGTAAATAGATTCATGTGTACGTCTAAAGAGATACAGTTGAACAGTTTTTATTTTTCAACAAAAAAGCAAAATTACAATTGAGTATCAGACATCCCAACTCTCCCGGACGCTCCGGGAGTCTCCCGCTATTAGATAGCGGCTCCCGGCCGCACGGGAGAGAAACACTTCCTCCCGGAAAGGTTTATCTGCTCAATCGAGCAGATAAACCTTTCCCTGCAATCGTTTTTTTTTCCTTTTCGGACATCGGGAGCCGCGGCCCGTCGACAGTCAGAAAATAAAAAAAGGCATACAGATGCATAGCTAGATTCCTATTGGCTATTGCACTTTGCAATAGCCAATAGCAAACTAGGTAATGCACCCACCCACTGCTGCTGTCAATCAGCAGAGGGGGACCTGAATTTTTCTATCAGGTTCTCTTCTGGTAATTGAAAGCAGCAGAGGGCGGGTGCAATAGATAGTTTGCTATTGGCTATTGCAAAGTGCAATAGCCAATAGCAAGCTAGCTATGCATTCTTATGCTTTTTTTTTATTCCGACGACTGCAACTGGCAGAATACTAAAAAAAAAAATCAGGAAAAAAAACCTGCAGATAGCAAAGAAGCTATTGCTTACTGTGCTATCTGCCATCATTTCAGGGGGGTGCTCTCTACCAGCCCCCCTATCCCCCCTCCGCGGATGGGGGGGAGGGGGCTGGAGAGGGCACCTCCATGAAATGAGAGGGACACCTTCCTGAAATTGATTCTTTCAGGTTGGGATCCCTGGAGTATCAGGAAGCCAGAGCCAGGGTCCGTGCATGAGCATCTGCGTGGGCGCCTGGTTTGGCTCGTAGGTCTGTGCCTGCCATACATGTCTCTGTAAATGCCTCACTGGGTGTGCACAGGCACATGTACATGCGTAATTCAAATCTTGGCACCTAATGAGCTCTTTAGGGCTCGTTCACACCAGATGCAGTGCGTTCCGGCCCGATTCTGACCAGAACGCACTGCCTCCCATTGCAGCCGGCTCACTTTTTTGTGGTGCAGGAGCGGGCATGGCGGTCCATTAAAGTGAGTGGCACCATAGCCACACACCCCGGCCGCAATGCGTTTGGCCGCACGGGATCGCAAGGCACATTATGGCTGCGGTCTGGTCCAGTCTGGTGGGATCAAAATGCTGCAAGCACTATTATGATCGCACCGGACCGCAGGCATAATGTGCCTTGCGATCCCGTACGGCCAATCGCATTGCGGCCGGGGGGTGTGGCTACAATGCAATTCACTTCAACGGACCACCACGCCCACTCCTGCCCCACTAAAAAATGAGCCAGCCGCAATGAGAGGCAGTGCGGTCTGGCAAGAATTTGGCCGGAACGCACTGCATCTGGTGTGAACAGGCCCTTAGGGTGTGACACCTAGACCTCCTGTGCTGAAGGATCGTCAGCTAGCCTGCCATCCTGTTAGACATGTAAGCTGCGGAAAATGTCAGTTCTGTTAGGATATTTTGTTATTATGGGATTCAGATCCGAAATTCAATTTGGTTCGAGTTTCGGATTCGAACTAAATCCGAATTTCGTTGGTTTTGGATGAGTTTACGAATATTCGTTGTGAATACCACAGAAAACCATATACAGATATTAATACCAAAGCTGAATCTCCTAGTCCTGAATGGCATTCGGGAATCTAATTATTGAATTGCATTCGGGAGCTCCCAAATGCCATTCAGGTCTGGGATCCTCAGCTTTAGGCTAGGTACACACCTAGGTGATTTATTGTGCGATATTGCGCAAAACACAGATTTGCATTGCAGTCTAACTTTTAGGCACATTGATGTGATTGTGTTGTGTTTATAGTTGTGCTTTCTGAGCAATCTTGCGTCATGTCCAAACCTTAGCGGTTTGTCGCGGGACTAAATCGCTGTCACGCAAAAAGGTGCAGGTGCTATTTTTGGGCGGTTTATGCATTGATAACTGTGCGGTTTTAAAAAAAACAGTCGCACAAACGAAAACACACGACAACCGCATGAAAACAGCTCACCAGCTAAGGCTAGGTGTGAACCAAGCCTCAGTAATATATGTATATGGCTCCCAGACCCAAATGGCATTCTGGAGCTCCCGAATGCAATTCGGAAATTTGGATCCCGAATGCCATGCGGGTCTGGGAGCCATATACATATATTACTAAAGCTGAGGCTCCCAGACCCGAATGGCATTAGTGAGCTCCCAAATACAATTCGGATCCCGAATGCCATTTGGGTCTAGGGGCCTCAGCTTTAGTATTATATGTATATACTGTATATGGCTCCCATGTTGCCGTAACGAAAATTTGTGTTCAGACCCATTCCGATGCAATAAACCGAAAAAAAAACACATCCGATTGCCCTGCCAAGTCACATGTCTGATTCAGTTTAATTTTTAAAACGAAATTCAGACGGGATCCGAAATTCAGAAACGGAAATTCGGATTCAGACACATTGGGATGCATTGGGATTCGGAAATTTGCATGTGCCTGAATTTTGGAAAATCTGTCTGAATTTTGATTTGGAATGAAACGAATCGCACATGTCTACTGACTATTACCGACCCGGCTTGTCCTTACCATCCGCTGCTATTCTGTACTCCTGTGCCCTCGGCCTGTTTCTCAACCTCTGCTCCTGCCTGATGCTCTGTACTGCATCATCCACAAGTTACCAACCTTGGCTTGTTTTATGACTATGTTCCTGCCTGGTACTGCTCTGTCTGCCAATTGATAACTTGGCTTGTTTGTCTATGGCTCTTCTGGAACTCTGTCCCCTGGAGTTCCTCTCCAGTGCCTATTTCCTGCCAAAAGACTTGTCAGAATTGCAGAAACTGAACCATTCTATGGCAGTAGCATCTTCTAACACTCATGCCTCTCCATGTCCTTCTGTGCCTGTTCTGCCATCCAGGAGCTCTGGGACCGGAGCTATAAAGGAGGCCACCCACGTCAACTCAGACTCCACCCAGTGTGATAGTTTGGGTAATATAGCACAATGGTAAGTGCTAAGTGACCACTCCTGAAGCCGACTTTAACATAAAAGGACAGTCTTTATTCATCAAAAGGTAAACAGTCCATGAACATCACAAAATAACTTGCTTTTCTTCAGCATAAACGAAGCATAACAGTTCATTGGACTCTCATTAACACATCATGTTTTGGTTTCACCGACATCTGGCTGTCCCATACACTCCCAGTGTTATAGTCCCAGGACTTTCCCTGGATATACCGTCCTCAGCAGCTTCCCTCAGCTCCAAGACTTCTGGTATTCACCCTCGCGGGTCACTGTCCCTCTCTGTCTCCCCGACAGGTATCTCAGGGTCACCAACCCTCTGGACCTCTCCAGCCTTCCTGGCTGTGTCACCTTGTGCTCATGCACGCAGCAGAGTCTGCCTGTCGTCATGTGCCTACAGCACAACCACAACTCTTCTCTAAAGCACTGGGCTGGCTTCCTAATAAGGCTGCTAACAGCCACCTGATCAGCTAAACCTGGCCACTGGCAACACCTGGCCACAGGACTGGAGATCCCATCCCACTATAGTCTGCAAAAACCTGGAAGGGATTGAACAGCCAGTTCCTCCTCTCCAAAGGTATTCACATTGTGGAACCTCTCAGACCCTCTGGCTAAGAGTCCTGGGCGCCAAAGTTGCCATACTACACCGTGGCATACGTGATATTTAGTCTCCATTCACACTTGTGCATCTGGAGCTTAGGTCCGCCACTGGGCCACCGCCATCAGGGAATACTGTTTCCATGAATGGGGTGTACTTGGTCAGCAACAATGTTTAGGTAGGTGATACATGTCAAAGTAACATCCACATGAATGGCAGGACCCAAGGTGTCCCTGCAGTTCATTGGCCAAAGCATCACACTGCCTCCTCCGGCTTGTCTTCTTCCCATAGTACATATATCCCACCCACTTCCAGGTGCCATTGTAACAAGCTAATCAATGTTATTCACTTCACCTGTCAGTTGTCATAATGTTATGGCTCATCTGTGTATTTCTCATCAGCAATTACAACATATCAACCCCTGTGAGTAGACGTGGGATTGAAACACATTTATGACACCTCATATGTTATGGTGGCATATGATGATTAGGTGTAGGATAGGGACTAATATAATCTGAGGCTGTGTGATATCAAAAATATGTTGTAGCACTGATTTTTAATATATGATTTATCTGTTGTTAATAATTACGGGTTTTTATAAAATATAGCATTGTTTTATGGTATCTAAAAATTATTTTCCAGTGATGTCTTTAGTATCTCACATGTAATATACAGGGGTACGGGTACTCCTAGAATGAGATCCTAATAGGTTGGACTTGATGGACTAATGTCTTTATTCAACCTCAAATACTATGTAACTATGTAACTATGTCCATAATGTACAATCTAGTAGTAATCAATCTAGTGAAAAGTATTTGTTGCACAGCCCATATTACTTGTATTTATGGGCATCAATGGGTAACATGGTGCAGGTACAAATCGCTGTAGTCCCTGAAAGATAAGATAAAGGAGAGCTAAAGGCACCGGCATCACTTTAGGTATTTACAATTAGGTATACAGGAAATGTATGTGGTTCTCAGCATCTATTCAAAGGCATTTATGGGGACTAAATGGATCTAGAAATGTGAAGACACAATGTGATGCTTTAAGTAATTCAGCTAATCTTTAGGCAGACACAATCTAAAGCCAATTTCCAGGCACATATAAAACTTACCCTTGCACTGGTGCTACCCCTACACTGCAAGGGTCAGGTTCTTGTTTTTTTAAGGGACTCAAATAAAGCTTTTACTTACCTGATCCCGGCTCTTGCGGCAGTCAGCCCTCACCTCTTCTCCCACTCTGCTCTGGATGTTGGACTGTCTCTCCGCATCCTTACATCTAATACAGGTCAATGACACTGCATAAGACATGATGACAGCAGTCCGCAGAACGCTGGAGCCCAAGGGAGAAGCAGCTGTGGGGACCAGTCCAGTCTAAAAGCCTAGACAGAGATGAAGGAGCGGAAACCAGGTATGTAAAACAGCTTTAATAATGTCCCCTAGACATAAATGAGCACTTAATCCTTGCAGTGCCCCACAAGCCCCACTGCAAGGTTAATTTTAATGCTTGCCCAGAGATGGACTTTAAAGTGTATTTCCACTTTCACAGACAAATTTGAGAAAACCTGCATGTTTTGTCATGTGTCCTATTCACATAGCACAATTAATGATAACAATGTAATAATAATAGTAATAATGTGACAGAAAACCCTGACAGTTCCCAAAGAAAGACTAGGGACACTCCAAGCTTCCACTCATTATCATACAATGCTTATTGGATTTTAATCCTTTGTTAGGACAGACATGTTTAAATCTACTGATGCTGAGATCTGCCAACACAGAACAGACAGGGTTAAACATTATCCTCCCAGACACACTGCATTCCAGAGGAAAGTTCATTTTAGAGAAAAACATTTCCTTTAGGAAACAACTAATATGCATGCATCAATTTGGTAATATTTTTTTAAAGAAGAACTCTGGGCACAACTTTCATTAACCCTTGCAGTGGGGCTACAACGGTTAACTGTTTGTTTTGGTCTAGGGAGGAAAATAACACTCAATCCTTAGAGCTGGCAGACTTTGACAGCGCTCCCTCCAGCCTGGCTGGAGAGAGCTGTAGCAATGGTACGTCCCTCGGTATCCTCACGTCCTATACACTGTGTATAGAATGTGATGATTCAGGGACCTTAGACCACTACAGCTTTTCATGTAAGAGCCAGATGGCTTGGAGGATTGGGCGAGTATACCTTTTTTTATTTTGCTCCCTAGACTAAAACTAGCACTTAACTGTATGGGTATCCCCACTGCAAGGGTTAATAAAAGTGTTGCCCAGAGTTCTTCTTAAAGTTATGTTATGCGAATGAGATCATGTAACGAATATCAAATAGGTGTTATCCCAATTTGGCTGCAAGAATGCAAATGCACTTTAAGGGCCCATTCACACCATGTGTGGATCATCTTCAGACCAAATTGTTTCCGGACCCAAAATGCATCCTAATGCATCTCTATGCTATTTCTGGCCTTTGTTCACACCAGCGCAGTCTATTCTAGACCAGGCCAGAAAAATACTGCTTGTCCTGTTTTGTCTGGTATGGAATACACTGGAACACACACAAATGCATCAAACATGCATACAAATGCACTGGAACCATTTTAAGCACAAAAAAATTGCAAACGCGGCACAATCGCAGTCAAAACGCGGCAAAAAAACGCAGTGCACTGCGTTCTAGATCTGGTCCAGAAAATCGTGTGAACCTGCCCTAAGCCCAGAATTAAACCAGCCGAAACTCAAGCTTCAATTATAAGTGAGCTTACCCTGCAAAGTTTAGTACATGGGCACCTTGACTGTATATTCCCTGAAGTGAGGACCAGAAATACATTCTGTTCTGCAAATTGCTGTATTCAGGACAAGTAGCCACCTGTCAGAAGTGAAATAAACAAGTTGGAAAAGGTATAACTGATGGACCAACAAAGCAGAGAACCTTTTCCTTATTTCATTTTTTAGCCTCCAATTTTTCTTTGCCAGCCTGTCTTTATTTTCCCGGCCATTTTCCTTGCACTCTATATTTTCTCTTCTCTCACGCAGTGTTCTGCAGGCTGTTCTATAGTTTCATAATATCTGTTGCCAGAGCGATAGAAAGATAGCGCCGCCTGATGTGTTACTTCTAAATGGAAGACAGCAACTCATACGCCATATGTCACCGTGTCAAACTTATATGAGTAAACTTTCTCTCTCGTTTGCTGCAGACAAGACCTAATTGAACACGGAGCTATGGGCGAGTTTCTGGATATTTGTCAAGCATTGCATAGCCGGCAGACTCATTGATCCTTGGCTGAGTGGATGGCTGGGACAGAGGAAAGCGCTGACGCAGACTTAAAACCAGTCCATTCTAATATTCACAATCTGTCCTCTTCCGCTCCAGGACTTAGTTACAGGCATTGGACCAACATCAAATCTCTGCTAGACTCTGCTGCATGTTCATGAGGTTTCGGCAGACGGCTACTACTTGACTTTTACTGGAATTTATAACATTCTGAAGATGTGCTGGATGTTTAGATATGAATGAGGACATGATTTTCATTTAAAGGACAACTTCACAAAGGCTATCAATGAAGTAGGGGGTGGTGAGTGTTTTATTAACATTACACTTACCTGCATGCCACTGCTCTAGTGATTTAAAGTGAAACTAAACTTAGGAGTTAAATCTCAAGTACCTTAACTGTTAAGAAAAATTTATTTTATTTGTGTATCACTCGGCTGTAGACCCTCAAATAATCTCTGAATTGGGGGGACACCGTCCTTCTTCTTGTTCTCCATCGCCCCTGTGTGAGTTGTAAAGTAGTCCCCACTCCAAACTCACTCCCGTGATGGACTACAATCTCTATACAGATCAGTAAACTAAACATGAGATTGTTTCTCAGTTTTCTAAAGTTACATTTTGCTGTAACGCAGTACTGCCATATATTCAGATTAGGGATGCACCGATACCGTTTTTTCGGTATTGAGTACGAGTACCGATAATTTTTTTCGATACCTGCCGATACTGAGCACCGATACCGGTGCTGTGTGTCCCGATTATCAGGAAGCAGGGCGGTGGATAATGACCCGCTGCCTGGCTTCCTGATTGCCCGGAAAGCCGGCGTTCTGTCGAAAGAACACCGGCTTCACTTCCCGAGGCTGCCTGGCTTCCTGATCAATTAGGAAGCCAGGCGGCAGATCATAAGGCACCCCCCGGCTTTCTGATTAGTCAGGAAGCCAGGATGCCTAGCAACAAGTGAAGCCTGCTTCCTAGCCAATCAGGAAGCTGGGTGGCATGTCATAACCCACCTCCCGGCTTCCTAATCTGGGTTGGATGCCCGTCAGAGCATCCTGCTCAGCTCCTAGCAACCAGTGACTGCAGTGAGCTGGGCGGGATGCCATGCTCCACAAACCGCCCACTGTCCCACACCCCTGGAACCTTGAATGCCCACCATGAGCCACTGGCCCCTTCCCAACCCACCCCCCCTCAGAAATGTGCACCAAGAGTAACTAACCTTCCTGTGGCAAGACATCTAGGGATGCCCCTGGCTATAACACGATTGTTTATGCTGAAATGCCAATGCTGTGATTCCACTTTTAAGAACTGTGGATGTGGTACACAGACCCCCAAAATGTAATGGACGTCCTTCCACAATACTCACGTGATGCTATGAAACGGCTTTCTCTTAGACTGGTCCCTGGAGCTTCTCTCCCACTCTGCTACAGTGGTCTAGGGATCCTTGAGTCATGACTTTCTATACACAATGTATAGGATGTGAGGACGCCGAGGCAGGGATGGAACTACTTATGGTGCAGCCGGTGCGGCTGCCCCAGGGCCCAAGGCTGGGGGTGCCCACTGAAAGGGAAGAAGGTGGAGGAGGCTGGGGCTGAGGCCCAGCCTCGCCGGTCCAGCAGCGGAGGAAGTCAGGCCCAGCAGTGCTGGTCCGGCGGCGGAGGAGGCTGGGCCCTAGCAGCGCCGTTCCGGCAGAGCAGGCTAACAGCAGAAGGTAAAGAGATGCATGTGCATTGAAAGGAACCCCAACCAGCCCACCTGAGACCCTGCAGAGCCCACCATAGAGAGTCTCCGTTGGCTGTGCAGGATCTATGGTGGGCTGTGTGGGGTCTCAGGTGTTCTGGTCGGGGTCTCAGTTGGGCTCTGCAGAATCTCACACTATAATAATAGTGTGAGAGACTGTGGGGGGACATTAGAGTGGAAGCTCCTCTGGTGCAGAGACTGCCGGAGGGGTTGGGGGGCCAGTGAGATTGCCCCCTTAGGGCCTAATAAAATCTTGCACCAGGGCTCATCCTTGCAGCAAAGGAGGAGACAGGCTTTAGGGACCGGAATAGCAGCCAGCCGGCTCTGTAGTTGGGGTGAGCATAAAGGTGCCCATACACCTTACGACCATCGCAAGACTTTTGTCTTGCAATGGTCGTATGCTTATTGAAAGCTCGTACGATCTGCCCACCTTGGACGGGCAGATCGTACTTGCGATCATCGAAAGCCTGCCACGCTGACGGCAATGCAGAACGGGCAGTGTGCGCGTGCGCACACTGGCCCGTTCCGCAGCTATCGGACGAGCAGGCTAGAAACCCGCCGACAATCGTACGATTCTCAGCGGGTTTTCGAGCATGTTGGTTCGACAAAAGACGTGCGACCGTACAGTAGAAACGGTCGCACGTCTTCGTTCACACTGCTCGATTCTCGTACGATCGCGGGATTTCGTCCGATTCTTGCACGAGAACCGAGCAGTGTATGGGAACCTTAACTTTTTGTTTTAGCACCTAGACAAAAAGGAGCACTTAACCCTTGCAGTGCGGGGTTAGCCCCATTGCAAGGGTTAAGAACACTTTTTCCCTAACTTCGGCTTTAAAGGATAACTGTACTAAAAATAAAGCGCAGTATTAAAATAATAAATAATTTTTTTGGGGTGATTATGTGCTTGGATTTACACTTCTTATACATCAGACAGAGGATACCCCCTCGCAGTACTACTGTGAATGATTGTAAAAATATTCCATTGATTTACATATTAATACTATCAAATGTTAAAAAACATATTACATCGAACACAGTTCAGAGCATTTCCTAAAAAAAAAAAAAATAATCTACTTGCTAGTCAATCACCCTTCAGTTCACTTCATCCAGAATAATTTGTTTCCCCAGGTTAACTGCACAGGCTGTTGGATCGCCAAAGGAGGGCAGAAGGACAAAAGACAATTGTACAACTTAATGGAAATCAAGCAAAAAACAGACAGACTTCCTCTGTCTTTTAACAGCACAGCCATCCAGGCTCCATAGGGGTTGCACAGTTTGGCAGTAGTTACCGAGCGGAGTGTTTTATGACTGTGCATTCCCACAAGGTGAATTAAGTTTAGGATTAAAAGATGTCGTTAATCAGAATTTACAATCCAAGCCACCTGAAAACCTTCAGTGATATATTTTTTTCCCTCCCACATTGCACTGTCGTTTTGATCGCTCTTTCATTAGCAATCCTGGCAGCTGTGACATTGCTTTAATCCCACAGCTGAATAAATTAAAGGTATAATCTATGCTGTATCTTATAGGCACATACTGGGGCTTGTGGATCACTCGCTTTTTTAATGTCCCCTAGCATGCATTTAGTGTGGCATGGAAGATTTCACACTACTAAATAATTTGCAAAGAAAAGGTTAGTTCGGTAATTGTTTATACAATAACATGTTGTAAGCATAGATTGTAGGAATGTGTCCCTACTGGATGGCAACATTATAGTGTGAGTGTTCTCAGGTCACCTAAAGGAGACAAAAATGATCTACAGGCTTCTACAAAGGTCATTATGTGATCAAATTTCTCTGGGTTGTACAAACCCTTGCCTCCATATTGAAAGTGAAGCTACATTGTAATCAATAAGAAATATATATGATAAGGAGCACAAGGGCAGCTGAGGCTGGGGGGAATGGGGAGGGGGTGCAGGTGCTGGTGATGCACTTACCCAGAATGGGGAGGGATTTGGTGCTTTGTAGGCTGACTTTTTTTGGGTGCGCAAGTTACTGAGGGGGGTTGTGGGTTGGTGGTTGCATGGTACCTCTCTGGCGTAGCACCCAGCTCACTAACATCACTGGTTGCCAAGAGCTGGGCAGGATGCCAGCCAGAGTGTCCAGCTCAACTCCTGGCAACCAGGGATGTTAGTGAGGCGCTTTGTTTGCCTGAAGAAGGGACCACGTGGTTCCAAAATGTCGCTTAACATTGTGATACAACTATGGTCAATAAAAAAATTGACTAAAGATCAAGTTGGAGTGCAAGTGACTTTCTACCTATCTCTTTGAGCTAAGTAGACGCCGGCCAGAGCATCAGAATTTGCGAAGAGCTCATTTTTAACCTTGGACGCCAGTCAGAGTGTCTGTCTCAACTCCTGCCAACGTGGGCCGTCATTGAGCTGGGCAGGACGCCAGCCAGAGCATCAGAGTTTGCTAAGAGCAACCTGGGATGCTCTGGCCGGAAAGGGGATGGCAGGCACATCTGCCACTCCCCCACGTGACCCAGTGAGATGCTGCCTGAGACAACCGGTTGAGCCTGCTTCATTATAGGGAGGGCCCTAGTTTTAACCTTTTTGACTATTTTTCACATGTACACGGCAGGATTGCATTCCATCAAACCATATAGTTTCTGATGGAGCAGGGCCCAAAGAACTAAATGGTGGCACTATTATGCTATACATTCCATGACACTTAGCAGATCAATATTTTCCACAGAAAGTGCATTATAATTGCAATTAGAGTGCACAAACATAATATAGTCTCAAAAAAATCTACTAAATATGAAAAGTAAAACATTATTGGGTTAATAAATAACAAAAACATGTATATATTTATCATACATTTTACGAATCCGTTGGTAGTAGGTACTCAAAGCTGGAAAAAAGCAAATAACCTGTACTACTATTAAAATGATGACCCTAAAATTATTAGTCCATCTAAAGCTTCAGAGTGATAAACAAGCATTTTCAAGGCAAATTGGCATGTTAAAAGTCTTCATAGAAACGCCATTTTTTTTGTGTGAATGGTAAATGTAGCTGAAAATCTGCAGTCCTGGAGAGGTGGCGGGGGACTGGAAGGGCTTTTACACAATATGGTGTCAATCTGGAACTAGGTTTGGCTATTCATTGATAGCGCTATCAACAGTGTTAACATTTCAACAGCTACAGCAGCAGAAGGGATGACTCACTCCATGAATAAAAGGGTTGTCAGCCTATCAAAGGAAGTACTTATCCATTTGCTTACTGACAGGATCAATAGGTAATAACAAAACGTTGCGGGGATGGGGTACTTAGAAAAACAGAGGGCCCTGTCTTACTGGTTTAAGAAGCCTACATCACATAAGTCATTTTATATTTTGACCATAGTTCTACAATAAAGTGATGCATTCATGTGCAGTGTTAAATTAAGGGGGCACCTGCAGTCCCTCTGCCCAAGAAGCAGGTTCTCTCCTTTCTTTGTTCCCCTGCCATTCCACTTAGCCATCCCAGAGTAAAGTAAAATATTGGCACTTCCAGATGTAAGTGACCATATGACCCATTCACCTTCTCCAATGTGATAGTACAGGTGCCTCATGATTAGTTCACCACTGTGGCACAGGAATGTAAATATTTTCTGCAGGGTAGAGAGGAGGTAGTGCATGAGCAGAGGAAAAGGGTCATAGCAGGAAGCTGATGCTGTGTGACAGTACACATAACTTGAAAGAGGTCCACCTATTGACTAAATAGATTCCTAATGTCTCTTACTGTTAGCTAGAGATTGGGGGCTTCTGTCTACCTCTAGCTATCAGAGCCCCTTATTTACTTTTTCCCAGACTCCTAGTACTGCACTTTGGACTGAGCACTCTTGGTTTTCATACAGCTAAAAGGAGATCAGTAAACATGAAACTCAATTCATCTATCTCCTTACTTACCTCCCTAAGTATAAGTATTTACAAGTAAAATGTGCCTTTTCACCGTCCTTAGATATAGATGCAGTATAGATGTGTAAAATTACACTTCAAAATATTCTGCAAGTGTCGTTAAATTAAAAAAAAATATATTGTTTCATTGTATTTTCTTTTTAATACATATGTAAGTCCAGGTGTGACCGTTGATCTACATATGACATCACTTGAAGAAACCTTACAATATACAGTATATTTTTATTCAACCTCTTATTAACCTAGTTAACTCAAATGCACCCTAAATAACCTCTTCCATCCTTTTGCCCCTAGATATTATTTTTCTGCTGAATTTTTTTATTTCAATTCTTTTGTACAAATTGAAAAACAAGCATTTTCTTTTCCTTTTTCAAAGGACTTTGCCATGCTTTGTACCAGAAACATCACTGCCTTTTTAAATGGGACACATTTTAAAATACATGTATTTTTGTTTTTAGAAACCAAAAAATGCATTGTTTTCTGAAGCAATGGCAAAGCATAGTGGACATTTAAAAGTTGCTTTGGGCTATAAGGGGTATACAGGTTCAAGAGCTGAAGTGGTTAAAGCAAAGCTGCACTGCACCAAAACATGCATATGCTTAAGGCATCCAGGAACTCTTCTACTTGTAATTTATCCATCCCTGTGTGAATTATAGTTAAACTAGCGGTGTGGTAATTGTCATGAATGGACCATTATCATTTTCCTCTCCTATTTTGTTACTTCCCTGCTACTTGAAGGAATCCAGAAATGGCAGATCCATTCTGAAATTCCCTACACTAGTATTTTGGTTCTTCAAAGATTCCTTTAAAGTGAATCTATCTATTCAAATAGTGGTACAGCTGCAACTTTAATGCAAAGCAGGTTCCCTGTTCGATGCTAGAATGCCCTTCACTGTCTTCTTAAGTGTACAAAGTAAATACAAATACCAATCTCTACCAACAGCAATTCAAAGCCTAAGGTTTCTCCTCCTGCTGTAAACCATTGGTGCTTAAAGCTCCTCCATTTTTCCCAGGATCTTCCTGAAGCCCTCTCAGCATGATGACATCCCCCCCTTCAGAGTATGTCAATGATGGCCTGGGCTCAAATGAAGTAGGTTAAATGACACTGGCCACCGGTCAACCTAGAACAAGTCCAACACCTACTAGATGAGAGTACTATACGAGGGCCACAGTGGTGGATTGAAGGTTAGAATTAGCAAATTTCTTCACCTGTTTGAGAACCACAAATAGGCTAGGTTCAGATCAAACTCATGGTCTTCCTGAACCTGAAGCTCATCTCTACTAATCAACAGTAGGTATGAGAGGTAGGTGTGAGAGGGGGGCCTAGATAGCCCCTTAATTTGCAGATTAGGGGTCCCCAGATTTTGGTGGTCCAGGGGAATTTGAGAAGAGAATATTAGGTATGTTTAGTTTTACCTTAGATTCTTTTTTGTTTTTTGTTTTTCAGTAAAAATGTTTAACTTAAAGGTCTTAATGACAAATGAGATTTAAAGCACTTTCATGAGATTAACCTCTTATTGACAGATACCTCATCTGTAGCAAAGTAAAATCAAAGCAAATAAATGGATTGCCAGCCATAGTGGTTACAAAGCAGTTTAAAATCACCTGTGTAGCTGAATACAGAGACAGAGACATTTTTTATAAATACGGCTCCCATGAAACTTTTTCATCTGATAGATACTTTATCATGTCTTCTTGATAAATGGACAATGTGTTGAGTACATAATTGCACAAAACCTCAGGACACCAACATAGAAATAAATATTTGTTGACCAAGTTCGAATCATCCAACCATTGAAACTGCGGAAAATGCTTTCTGGGGGTACTGATTTATTATTTGCAATACATGGCATTTAGGTTGAGTACACCCAGATGTTGAATGAAGGAACCAAGCAGCCACTGTTCATTCTAGGGCCAGTGGGAATCTGTCATTTAGAGGCAGTAGTGATACTATACTTTCCCTTGTGATAGAGGAAAAAAAGTGAAATTGCTGGACCCATGTTGACCTATGGGAATTTGGATATAAACAGACTTGCATCTGATTACATCAGATTACCCATAATCTGGCATGATCCGGTGAAATGGAACTCTGATCCATTTAATTTAGAGGCAGTAGTGATACTATAGTTTCCCTTGTGATAGAGGAAAAAAAGTGAAATTGCTGGACCCATGTTGGCCTATGGGGATTCGGATATAAACAGACTTGCATCTGTTTACATCAGATTACCCCTAATCTGGCATGATCCGGTGAAATTAAACTCTGATCCATTTGTTTTTCCGTACTTGCCCAGAGCTGGGGCTAGCCAGATGTAAACGGATGCCTTCCTGTTTAGATCCAGCTGCCAATAGACTAACAGTGGGCTTTTGATCAGGATTGCCTGAAAAACAGACAGGCAGACCTGCGCGGAAAGCCCATGTGAAAGGGCACTACATTTTTAGAAAGAAAATTTGCTTTAAAGGACAGCTGTTTCAGGTGAACCCACAACTGAACTACAACACCTTCTTTCTTATATCTATCTCTCATAGGAGCTATGGTGAGATTTTACAGCAGTCTCTACGTCTTCCAAAAAGGCATAGCAAGGATGTCACGCTCTTGCAGATACTGTAGATTCCCCAATTATGGCGTTGTGGAATGGGAAAAGACACAGCTGAAAACTTCCCAGAGGGCTGTGTAAAACCATTAACTGACATAGCAATGGTTGCTGCAGAAGCTAGAGGCAATTCTAGTTGAAATAATTTGCCAATGGTGTTCCCAGAAGATATAAGAAGCCACAATGTGACTCTACTTATCGGCACACTGCCTACGTGAAATTCAAGTTTTTTGTGACTTGGACTTTTGTATATTTATTTGGTCTATTATGTTAGTAAATTACTCTGCCTATACATTTTATATGTAGGATGTGCCTATTAAATATGACTAGTGTCTCCTCCTATCTTATATCTTTGTAGGAAACAGAAAGTACATTGGGCTTGTCCTCATTCAAGGCTGCTGATTTAGCACTTGTTTTGTGTAGAGGAAAGGGAAATCCTCTTTACATGGAATGTAAGGTGTCTCAGCACAATTTACCTGCACACTATGCACTGTAGATTTACAGCTCAGTGCTCATTAGATTTACAGCTTATTGCTTATGAGAACAATTTGCTTTTACCATCCATCTGGCAGGCTAATATGACTTAGTGTCCCCCATGCTAGCCAGGCGGCCAGGATGCAGAGTGGAAACGGATGGACCAGCACGATGCGTGGCAGCTCCATTCAATCATTGATGCAGCATGGAGATTGAAGAGGGCACAACACAGAGAGTAATATGATACCTGCAGGTATAAATCACATCAAGATCACTTTTTTTATTTTGAGAAGTATTATCTCTGACAATACAAACTCAAGCAAAGTGAATCTTTTCTCCTCTGGGGAAACCAGAAGGATCTTAAAGTAAACTGGTGATTATAGACAAATATAAGCTATAGTTGCTGACTTACTTTTAAAGTTGCAGGCTTCAGGACTATCATCCTTTAAGCTCCTCCAGTCTTTCTACCATTTTCCCTCCCAGGAATGCTGCACCTTTCCCATTAAGATGCAGCCCGTCTCGGCTGAAGACTACCCAGAGAGTCAATGACCCAGAATTAGCACTTCTGCCATGCAGCAATAAGGTCCTCAGTTTGTGTCCCAGCCAGGACAATATCTGCATGGCGTTTGCATGTTCACTCTGTGCTTGCATGGGTTTCCTCAGGGAGCTCTGATTTCCTCCCGCACTCCAAAGACACACTGGCAAGGTAATTGGCTCCTGTCTAAATTAGCCCTAGTGTGTGTGCATGTGAGATACGGATACTAGATTGTAAGCTCATTGATGTGAATGTACAGTATGCAAAGATCTGCATAAATCGTAAATTTTAATAAGTAGGGATGCACCGATACGGACACTAGCATCAGCCGATACCAAGTATTTGCTCCCGATGCCTATCCTGAACAGGAACTACCGGTATAAGGAAGCCGGGCGGCGAGTCATTACACTCTGCCCGGCTGCTGATTGGCCGGAAAGCCGGCTCCATGCTCCCTCATCGCTTGGTGGCAAGGGAGTATGGAGCTGGCTTCTAGGCCAATCAGGAAGCCAGTCGGCTTGCTTTGTCTGTACTAATATAGCAGTAAAAACTTGACCTCTCTCAGGGTCCATAATATACAACTGGAGTCAGACAACAAACACTTGCTTGACATCCAGGCCAGAATGAAAATGAGCAAAGCATTGTGCATGTCTCAGACAAGTAAAGAAAATGCCTGCTGCCAGACACACCATAAACTTTATAAACCAGGAGAACAGTTAGGACATCATAAACAGGGCCGGCCTTAGGGGTGTGCAAGCTGTTTATCTAGGTATACACCAAGATGGTGGGGCCAATATTGGCGTGTGACATCACCTGACGCCACACATGCATGGCGTCATGTAACGTCATGCTCCCCGCCTCCAAGATGGTGGCACGCAATCACAGAACACGCCGGCGGACAACATGGCCGCCGCACATTCTCAAACAAATTATTATGTGCCTGAATACATTTTTCGTATATTAGGCAAATAGTAATTTATTAATTTACATGTAGTCTATGTTTTGTGTTCTGTTTTCTATTTTTACTTTTCTAGATATACTTATTTGAAAAAAGGGTCTCGGCATGACATCCTGACACTTTATTTTTATAGACTCTATTTTAGTTTGACATTTATTGTTTTCCTTCTGTTGTTTTATTTGATAAGAATACTTATATTGTGCCTACAAGTTTAATACCTTTGAATACAAGTTTTATTTTTATCATACTTTTTAATATGTTTCTTTGCGGCTTAACAAAATAGGAGTCTTTAAATGGTGCGGATATTGGGGGGAAATGGGTGTGGCCGCTGAAGGGTGTGGCCACTGAGGGGTGTGGTCACTGAGGGGCGCTGTAAAGCTTTCTCGCACAGGGCGCCTAAAGGCCTAAGGCCGGCCCTGATCATTGAATGATTCCGCTTCTCACCTTCCTTAGAAGTGTGCAGTAACTAGTTCTAAGGAGACACCTAGAGGCGCTCTCAGCACCTGTCCAATCATATTGTATAAATTGGCCCTTATATTCCAAAAGGGCCCATGTGAAGCTGCAGTTTGCACAAATGACACGTCCACCACTGCTTCTTTCTTTTTAGAAATTATAGGATTAGTCTTTATTTCTATGCTGTATAAAAAAAAAAGATTTCCCAAAAAAAGACATTATACTGGAATGTAGCATAGTAGTCTATATATTGTACCTACAGCTTCAGATACCACGCTGGTAATGTTTACTGCATTGAACAGATGTAATGACTTCCTGTTACGCTCTTATAAAGTCTGTAGGGCGGTTAGCAGCTTCTGTCAAGCTTAGTTATATCATCATAATGCATAATGTTCCTAATACCAAGAACAATACTTGCAGAGAAAGCTTTTAGCTTGAATCATATTATAATAAATTGTACTGTACGCCATGTCTACATTAATTGTCCTCAATCTTAAGGTAACATTGTTTCAGATTAATGTAACATGAGCTCATGTTTGCACTTAAACTGTTTGAAAGATGTATCTGCCATTGTTCGGAGAATTAAACGTGCCATCCTATTAAACGTGCCATCCTAATGTGGTATCTGTCAGAATGGGGAATTGTTCTGTTCCTGTACTCTGCTGCTCATTAATATGGCTCCTCTAAACTGAGAATGGTCACCAGCTTTATTTAATGGAGCTATTTCTCAAATTAAATAAGTAAAAAAAAAAATGCACGGGACTTACTTGCCAGTAATTAGAGGAATGATAGCTAATTAATATAAAGTGGGTCTGTTTAATGTACAGCAATGTACCATTAGCAGTCCAACAGCATAGGTTTCATTGTGAGTCTATATTCTTTTTTTTTAAGAATAGGTCATAACCAAGAGTAAAGGGCAAGGCAGATTGCAATTATGCAGAATTTTCTTTCTAGGCAACATTGATTACAGCCTGAAAAATAAATGAATGAATGAGATCCATTGCCAAACCCACAATATGTGCTGCTGATTTGAGATGTAGAAATGTGGCCTTTCACTTGCTCTTTTACTGTTTATAGCCCTAAAGTGTACCTGTTCCCAATATATCAACATTAAAATGTTTACATATGCCTTAAAAGCACTCACCTGGCTACGTGTAACATGCCCTCATTGAGCTCTGTAACTGCAGGCACTGTGGAGCAACTAATCCTCAAATGTTAACAAGGGGTATTCTAAAGTTGATTTTTAATTTGTTTCTAACAGTTTACAGAACTTGGTGTTTGTTTACATTAGAAAGCTGGAAGGCTGCCAAGTTTCTGCTGCCAGGAAAAATAAGGGGAGCTGTGATTTTACTGCTTTTGTTGCATACTTTGAGGATGGATTTCTTCACAGTGCCTGCAGCTATGGAAGTTTTTGAGGTCTTCTTTTTAAGCTCATTTACTCCTTGTTGATAGTCTATAAACATTTTAATGTCTGGTGCACTTTAAGACAAATATACAAGTAGGTGCATAAGTGAGAGTCACATAACTGGTGAATGGACATGCAGTTTTTTTTCGTTTTAGAACCAGTTGTAATCATTACTTCCTATAGCTAATATGCCAGAATTAAAGAAAAACTGCAGGATTTTTAAAAGTTAGCCCTTGCAGTGGGGCTCACCTCACTGCAAGGGTTAACTGCTTGTTTTGGTCTCGGGTCGGAAATAAAGAAAATATACATACCTGACCTCACCTCTGTTTGGCCTGGTTGCTAGACCGGTCCCCACAGCCTCGTCTGCCCCGGGCTCCTGTGGTCTAAGGACACGTGATCTCACCACTAACAGATCTTTTAGACGTAAAGACGTCAAGAGACATACATCAGCTGGAGCGGAGTGGGTGAGAGGTGGGAGGTCACGGCAGCAGGACCGAGGATTGGTTCAGTATATGTTTTTTATTCTGTTCCCTAGACCAAAATGAGCAGTTAACCCTTCCAGTGCAGGGGTAGCCGCTATGCAAGGGTTAACTTTTGATGATCCAGGAGTTTTTCTTTTATGATCATAAATTATCTTAACATAAAGGTCAATAAAAACAGCAATTCAGCAATTGGTCTTAATTCTAAGGTCAGTTATAAACACTCATACTCAGGAGAACTAGCAATGCTCTTAGGGGGGGCACATAAGATACCACAGTCAAAACTGGGGGGGGGCACTAATAATTTTCACCACTAAATCATACCACTGAAAAAAACTAAATAAGTATATATAAATAAAAGATTACAAATATCATGAAATGACCAGGGAGCATGAAGCCAGCTTCCCAGCCAATCAAAAAGCCGGGTGCTGCGTCATTACATGGCGCCCAGCTTCCTGATTGGCCAGTTTCCCAACCAATCAGGAAGCCGGGCAGCACATCATTACACGCTGCCCGGTAGGGCTGCAGCTAACGATTATTTTCAAAATCGATTAGTTAGCCGATTATTACGTTTGATTAATTGGTTAATCGGATTAAAAAAAAAAGGCTCCAGTGATGGACTACTTGTTTGTATTGAAATTGTAGTCCATCACGGAAGCAAGCTTGGCGCGGTGGAAGTAAAAAAAAAGTGCGGTGTGCAATATAGTACATTATACAGCGTCGCAATGCAGAATAAACCAGCAGCTTTAGAGGAATACAGCAAATCACAGCAATAGTACATTATACTATAATGTACTATTGCTAGGATTTGTAGTCCTCTGTAGCTGGCGTTAATCTGCATTGTGCTGTATATAATGTATTATTGCTGGGATTTGTAGTCCTCTATAGCTGGTATTCAGCAGTGTGCCGCTGTATAATACATAGGTATTCTGCATTGTATTGTATTGCGCATATTACTCTGCATCTATCTATCTATCTATCTATCTATCTATCTATCTATCTCTGGTCGGTGTGTATATATCTGGTCTGGTATGCTGCATGTCCCCATGGCAGTGTCCAGGTAGCGATACCCTTCTTTACCAAAATCTTACAAATTAACCTTTGAAAAGGCCAGGAAAAAAAAAATCAACTCCCATAGACTTGCACAGCACAGGGGCATAGTGGTTCACACTTCTTCCTTGTAGCACTGGGGGGTCCGTAGTTCAAATCCTGGCTCAGTCACTATCTATAGAAGTTTGCATGTTCTCCCTTGGTTTCCTCCAGGTACTCCAGTTTTTCCCACCCTCCAAAGACATGCTGGAAGGTTAATTAGCTCCTGTCTAAATTGGCCCTCCTATGTTTGTGAGATAGGGACCTTAGATTGTAATCTTGAGGGCAGGGACTGATGTGAATCCACGCTGTGTAAATTGTCGGCGCCATATAAATAGTAATAATTATGTTTGGGCTTTGCAGAATTTTGACGAACAGCCTGCAAATTGCACCAACACAAGTATCTGACCTCATCTGACCCGTTTTGTAAACCATCTCACATTTATTTAATCCCCAAAGATCCCTTAACTCCCCAAGCTGCCGTGATAGACACATATGAATTGCAAAACTTCCTGTAACCCGAAATAATGGAGGGCAGGTGGTACAACTTGCTTATTCTGTTGCCTTTCCAGAAAGGATTCCAAGCAGCCATTGCAATTCCATCCTGTGCAGCTCCTCCTGGCCAACTGACCTTCTCCTCCTTTGAAAACTAACACCAACCATTTAATGCTTAAAGGATATTTAAACCCTCCCGTTTTTTTGCATATATCTACTGCTAGCAAGCAGTAGATATAATGAAAAAGTAAAAAAAAAACAAAAAACAACTCAAACAGCAGTTTAGACTCACCTGTGTTCCGTGCGTGGTCCCGTGCGAAAATGAGAAATTTATTGAGCGGCCGCAAAGGATCTTGGGGCGGGCGCATGCGCAGAGGGACGCAAGGTAAGTCTATGGACACGTGCACCCGCATGCAGACACCGCTGGATCGGAGGGACAGAGCAGTCAGCACTGGAGCGGAGACCCGCCGCACCGCTGGAGAGAAGGCTGAAAACATCAGGAAAGAAGAGGAAGATCGGAAAAAGAGACATCATTTAAGGTAAGTTCTGACATTAACATGGGGGAAAGGAAAAAAAAATTGCCTTTAATGTCACTTTAAAGAGAATTTCTGTTATGTACAGGAAACCATTTAGAACTATGATGCAAATTGTTGCATATCTCTTCATTCATAAACCATTGGTTGCAACATACTTCTAATTTGGTCTAGGATAAAATAAGATCTTAACTTTTAATCAACGTATTGCCCACCAACACACTGTGTTGTTACTTTTATGATTAAAGTGCTAAAATTAGTATAGCACAAAGAGCAGTGACTAGAACTGGAAAAAGCTTCAGGGATAACATTGACTGATTGATAGAAGGAAATCACCAGAAATAAAACTACAAGTTACAAAGTGCTGGGGCACAGCAGGGAGACATTTCTCATGAAGAACCATCAGAAATCAAAACATCTACTGATTGGGTTGCTCAGTGGATAAAAAAATAATTAAATACTTGCAGACAAATTTATTAAGATCAGGATCAGAGGTAGATATAAAACATACTCACAAAATTCAGCATGATTAAGGTATAAAAAGTAAGTCCATGGACCCAAGGAAAAGTCTGTGACAGCTGCACAGCCGTGTCTATGTGTCAGCAGAGGAGGCTGTGTGATGTTTTCTACTGTTCATGTGTGATGTGTGATGACGCGTTTCCGGGGTCACGCCCCCCTTCATCAGATACAGACCTCCTCCGTCCCATGTGCTAAATGTAGTGGTAGCTGGCCAATCGGCAAGTGTGTGGGAACCCTGTCGGTTCAGATCGCAGCTGCTAGAAGTGTGTATAAAGTATCGTCCATATCTATAGAAATGGAGCCCTGTCCTGTGACTGATGCTGTGACAATAAGGGGGTCTGAGTCTGAATATTAAAAATAGAATGTGTTTGTGCCCCAGTTCAGAGCACCTGCAGTCCTTCATTTAGTGATGTGACAGGCCCCCACCACATCCCACATTCCACAGAAGAGATGCTCTGGCTGTGATCTTTTATTGCCCAGTCCAAGGGAAATTCAAACATATCTATGCTAAGCCGTTTATGGCTGTCGTAAAAGGGCATGGCACCAGGCCCTCCATATATTAGAATTGGACAGTTTATATCAACAATCAGGTCTGGAGAGGGGTGACCTAGGGGACCCTCGCATTCTCTTTAAAAGTCATAAAACCTGAGGTTGAAAATCAAGTTACATTTTATTAATTTGAAATTTGGGCGGTGATAGGTAAAATAAAGGTTCATCCTCCGCCCGTTTGGCCGCCCACCCCGGCCTAGGGGCTGGCTTTGGGACACCCACCAAAAGGGTCTTATAAAATACTCTGTGTTGGTAACTAGAGTGGCTCTTGTTTTAAACATCATCGAGGAACTAGAAGTCTGAACATCGCAGAAGAGTTCCCCTTTAATCTTTGGACATTATCTGCTGGAAGTCGGCTTGAAGGAGAGCCCGGCAGACTTCCACTTTGCTTCTTGAACTCTGAACTCTGTCAGAACTCACAATTCCAGGACTGTTGAGTATTCTTCTTTTATTCCCTTTTATTTTGCTGTTGTATATATATTGTGTCTCTTATTAAATCTTTTTCTGTATATTTTCTGCACCGTTTCTTTTATCAAAGGACGATATAAAAATCGTTAAGCTTATCTCTACGCTCTAAATACGAACTTAAAGTATCCTTGCTCTTTGAAGAGCGCTATTGTATAGTGAATCCTGTCATATTCCTGTCTGAGAGGACAGCAGCATCACAGGCATTGTTTAAGTGTTTTGAATAGTCACAGCATTTGCTGGACACGGTTTGTGTTCCGAAAAACACATGGTGGCAGTGGAAGTTTTGTGGGTAACGGGTTAACTGCGGAGTTAACCAACTCTGGTGACGATTGCTCTCAGTCTGCTGGCCTGAGATTGTGTCCTGCGAGCTGGGAAATCTCTGCACAGGGTGAGGCTGAAAGGGCTATCGCCACGTCCTTGTGACGCTCACGCTCGGTTCAGACTTGTGTATGGTCACGTGGGATTGACGTACAGCGGGTCTGGGCCGGGCGTACGTCACAGACGGAACTGCCTGTCATGGCGCTGGACCAATCACAAGGAGGCTATACATGGGCTCGCCTAGAGGGAGTGGCCAATGTTATCGTCCTGTTATCGTGCTCACTGTACAGCTGACATGCTGCACAATCGATATGCTGCATAGCAGAACATGGTCCGGTTTTCTGTCCCGTGGATTGGACGATAACATTGGCCACTCCCTCTAGGCGAGCTCACGTATAGCCTCCTTGTGATTGGTCCAGCGCCATGAAGGGCAGTTCCGTCAGTCACAGGACAGGGCTCCTCCCGAAGTGCACTCTCCAAATTGGACTTTTCTTTGAACTTTTTATTCTCTAAACTTGGGCCTAAGCCCACAGACATCTGATGTGGTGCCCCAAAACAAATGACCACTCTTGTAATCTGTCCATCGTGCAATGTTGAATGTTGTAGCAAGTTCTGTCATTGAGTTGTATTGCGGAAGGCAGGCTTAGTTAGAGTGGTGAAACAAGGAAGTAAAGGAGTACAGGAGTAGTGGTAAAACAAGGAGTAAAGTGTGAATCATTGTAGCAGAAACGTTGGCACTCGTTTCCCATAGGTAGAGAGGTGCACTGCTTTACACCAGTCATGACTTCTCTGTAAGTGGAGATTGACTTGGTTAGAAAGGCACCGCCTTTGTATTGCAGAGACTCAGCACATGAACAGAGATCCAAAGTCCCAGCATATACTATCCTGTTTTAACATCGGCATTGTAATAGGAATACATAGTAGAGTTGTTTTTGATAATGCAATCAAATCTTACTTGAAAAAAAAAACCTTTTATGTATTGAGTGCTGTCTTCCATATGACCATCGCTTTGAACAGATTCCTGGATTTCCAGTGTGCTTTGGGTCTCTTTTCCTGCTGTTTGGTGTGATGCAATCTCCATTTTTCAGGACTACATATCCCAACATGCATTGCTTGCAGCTACTAATGTTGAAGTTACAATGTGGGAAGTTCAGTTGTTGAGCTGTAGTTCGAATGGGAGTGGTAAGACAAGGAAGTGCATGCTCACAGGGCAGAGTGAAATGGTGTCAGCACATTGAGGAAGCCCATCCTATGGGCATGTTCAATAAGTAAGTTCACAAACTTCTAGATGGATCTGGCTGTTAGGAGTTTGATTCAAAATAGAATTACAGGTTTATTTTACGTTTTTGACAATAGATATCCGTTAATAAAGTTTCACTGACGTTAGCTGCTATAGTGGGTGAGTACAGGGGCAATGATATGTATAGAATGTCATACAACAATTCCTAAAAGTCTACATGCGGGAACTGGGCACCATATAAAAGTGCAGGTGAGAAGACTGATTTTTAGATTGTTGAATGCAACAAATGAAAGTAAATGCAACAATGAACAGCCATTTGAAATTGATCATGTGAATGTTTATCCTGGTAGCAGGTCACAATATTTTCCACTTGTAGCTGAGCTTCAGAAAGAAGTACATGTTTTCTTTACAAGGAAATAAGCCCAGACCCTTTTAATGGCTATATGTGAATGGAATTCACATATAGCCTTCAGACTTCTTCAGGGGTGCCTCAAAATTTTGTGAAGGGGGAACTCTGATGTTAAAGGGGGATGCCGGTGCTCCTGATTTGAAGGGAGGACTTCGATGTACAGGGAGAAATCACACTTTTTTGTGTGTTTGCATTGGGTCCCCTCCTAAAATCCATTACATTTTAGTCTGGAATGCCTTGAGATTTTGAATACTTTTAAGGGTGCAGGGACTGAAAAAAGGTTGAGAAACGCTGGTCTAGAATATTCACAAAGCCAGTAGTTTTTTCAGCGTAGAGTAGCTTCCTATGGCACATTGTATTATGTTTGTTGAATTGCATATTATACATAATTATATAGTTTGAAAAAGAAAGTGTTTGGCACACCATTTAATTCCAATGCGCCCAATATATAAATGTGCTAGTTGTATTTCTGCTTAGCTGTGCTATTTGTATCAAATTGTGTACTGCCACCCATTGATGTGCAAATTGACCAATCCACTACCAAGCACCAATGACACCAAGGATTCTCCCTACTCACTAATGCTCCACTTTAATTTTCCTATTATACATTCAGTTCACTCTGTCAGATAATACTGCTTCCCCTATGATAACATATTCAGGACTTGGCACATTTTCCTCCGCGCTGTGTGCCAGCTAATTAATCTAGATCCTGTTTGGCTCATAAAATAGGAACTTTTTTTTGCTTTTCTTATAACCTTTACATCTTATGACAGTTTATTTTATCCCCCAAAGATCAATTCCTGAGCAAAGTGTTTGTTTTTAAATTTTTAAAGGAATCTTTTGTGCGGAAAAAATAACAAGAAATACAATTTGTTCTGCAGTTAGAGAAGCTGGGGCTCATTAAAACTAAAGAAAAGAATATCACAACAATGAGTTGTTGCTAATAACAACCAATTAGGATTACAAAATGGCAAAAACATAACTTGAAAAACCTAATTTAGAGTGGAGTTCACCCTGGGTAAAATACATGTGTCAAAATCAGTGACGTGCGGTGCCTTCCGTGCTGGGTGAGGCATTCACACTGCCCACCGAAACCCCGCCCCAGCCCGTCAAAGCCCCCACCCGGTCACCAAGGTATGTGTGGAGGAGGGAGGGAGGAGGCAGGGAGGAGCCTCCCTGTCCCTCACTTGATCGTCACTGGTGTGGCATTGAGATCAATGTACTCAGTGGGTTTTTTTTTGATTGGGCAGCTTGGACCAATGGCACTTTGCCATTGGTCCAAACAATCCACAGAGCTGAAGCCGTTAACACAGAGTAGAGGCTGTTGCAGCTCTGGCCTCACTAGATTAGGTTACACAAGCAGTGGGGAAGCCCGCTGCTGTGTAACCTTACTTAGCTGTCAAAGCCGAAAGCAGCGCCACCTGTAATTAACAGGCAGCGCTCCGTCTATGACCGGTTACACAGTGGAGAGGCTTTCAATGCTGTGTAACCTGGTACAAGCCGATCTGAAGGGAGAACAAACTGTCAGCTTCAGACTTGAAGCTGACAGCTTTTTCCTCCATAATACTAGGGGAGGCTCTGCCTCACCTGCCTCCCCTGACCGCACGTCCCTGATCAAAATGACCTTCAGTGAGTTTACCTCCATATTGGAACTACAAAGGCTTGGCTCCTGGCAACCAGTGACGTCAGTGAGCTGTGTAGGACAGACAGACAGACAGAGGTATTATGCACCCCCAGGTAACATGCGCCACCAAAAGCCCCCCGTAACATGCACCCCGCCTTCCCTCCCTGGGCATCAGCCATCAAAAAGTGTTGGGATGCAAAAAAAGGCTAAGTAAAATGCTTCCAGCGCAGCCGCAATGCATCTGGTGGTAAACAAGCCCTTAGGAATCATGCAGAAATAACATCTGAAATGATAGGGCTAGGCTGAAAGTTTATTGAGGGAGGCACAGGGGAAGTATGTGTATGCCCATTAGCCAGTTCCTCATATTCCAGACATGATCAGCGCTGAAAAAGGAACCATACATCATTACTTGTGATTTGTCTGATTTCTCCTTAGTAAAGTTCACTTTAAAAGCAGAGGTGGCCAACTACAAATCCCAACATGCCTTTGGCTCTGGGAGTCATGCATGTAACTATCAGTCTTGCAATGCCTTATAGTTCCCCAACAGCTGGAGGGCCGGAGTTGCCCACCCCTGTTTTAATGTATATTTCCACTTTTACAGTCAAATTTTAGAAAACTACTCTGTGTCTGTTATGTGTTCCCATTCACACAGCGAATCTAAGAATAATTTTACAAAAAATATTTCTTACCATTGAACAGTCTCTTTGGAGGAGGCTTTTGGCCAGACTGCAGGCTATTCTAATTGGTTTGTGAGTATGTCTGTCCCTAAGGCAAAGGGGGTCAGGCTAAGCTTCCTCCCATTACAGTGGACCTTTACCTATATCTTTAAAATAACAAAGGCACCTTTAGAAATGTTTAGTGATGACAATCTACAAACACTTCTAGATAATTGCCGGCTTTCTATTCTTTGCATTCCTTATTTCTCTTTTCTTCCCCAGTCTTCTCACAGTGGCCATGTTTACTAAGGGCAGATTACTAGCTCTCCTTTTACTTCCTTGATTTCTGGCACATGTGACTAGGACATGTGACCATGCACATCATCTCAGGGGAGAAAAATGCCTTACCCTGAGATCTCATGAAATTACAGATGAGATTTCCCAGCAATGCTCTGCTGATGACGAGGCAATCCCAGTGTGCCATGCTTTGGCAAACTGAAGTCATTTTACCATTTCAGAGCAGGAAGTGAATGCTCTGCAAGTGGAAGAATTTCATAATCACAGCATTTTACACCTGACGTGTCTATGCTATTATCAATCATCATACATAGAGGGATGCATTGGTAGAATTAGATTTTTTAATATAAAGGTCCGCTTTAACATACAATGCTTTTTGATCTTTAGCCCTTTGTTAGGACATGCAGTTTCCAAATCTAGTTTACAAGTGATGAGATCTGCCAGAACAGTCACACATTTTAACGTAATCTCGCCCAGTTTTTCGGCGGTGGAATAGGTGAGGCATTCCAACGCTTTCTCCGCTGTTCCAGGGCAGATCTGCATCGCAAATCGCATGTGCAGGAGAACTGATCTGCCCTGAAACAGCTGATCGGTTCTAAAATGTCACCTCTATCCAACTTTGTGAGTGCGGTGAAATGTGAGATCGCAGGCGAAGAAAAGTGACATTTCAGGACCGATCAGTTATTTCAGGGCAGATCGGTTCTCCTGCACATGCGATTTGTGATGCCGATCTGCCCTGGAACAGCTGGGAAAGCGCTGGAATGCTTCACCTATTGGCGGTCACACATTCCACTGCCGAAAAACTGGGCGGGATTACGTTAAAACGTGTGACCACGTCACCGGTCACACATTCTAACGTAGTCACAACCTTTGAAAGAACACCGCCATTAGGGGGGTATGGCAGGTACCCATGTGAGGTGTCTGGGGGGCCTCTTAGATGGGTATCAACTGTACCGGGGCGGGGAAGCAGAAGTGATAAGGAAGGGGGTGGAGGAGGCCAGGCCCCAGCAGCAGCAGGTAAGAAGAGTTGTGAGGAGGTACAGGGAAAGGTATCCCGATGACCAGACCAGACCAGCCAACCTGAGACCCTGCAGAGCCCACCATAGAGAGTCTCAGGTGGGCTATGCAGGGGGTACCTGCAAAGAAGTTAGAAATACATGCAGGCAGTGGAGGTTCCAGACATATATATATATATACTGTATATATATATATATATATATATATATACTGTACACACATAATACACCTCTACCAAGAGCGAGTTCAACATCCTTACAACACCACAGAGGTGCAGGTGAGTTTACCATGTAAATACACATTTCTTTCCTTATATACAATCCCTCAGGTGTATTGTTTATGCTGTGCAAATTAAATATCTTTCCCTCATAATGTTCCTTGCTTCTTTATTTTCATGTTGTCTTCAACCGTTATCCCTGCAGACACATGTACACATGCAGAAACACTTGTACGCACGCATTGCATACACGCGTATCGGCTTCTTGACTAATACTTTTGCATTTAGTAGCTGGGTTTATGTTCATATCTCCAGCCGGTGTCAGTGTTATTTTAATTGGCTGCAGTAAGGCCAGTGCAGTAAACCCTAAGAAGGGGTTAGGTATGATAGCCCACAGCAGGAATGTAATTAAAGGGATCTTATATTAATCCAAGAGGGCTAACAGAAAGGACGTTGATTTATGAGCAATATCGCTGACATTTCCAGGAGTCATAAAGCCATTAAAATGAAGATCTTAAAACTATTAAGTTAGGAAGGCAGATATAATTGGACTGAAATTCCCTGAGTCTGTGGGCATTGGTGCTAGAGTTCGAAATTAACTCCTTCTCCGGAACATTGAAAAAAATACTATATATATGAAAGTATTCCCCCCATCGAAGTTTTCATCTTTGACTATTGTCATACAGCACTGACTGATAGTCCAAAATAACAAGATACAAATGAATAGCCCAATAAAGATAAAACACAGAATAAAATACAACCATACATCAACAGAAATATACTCTTTCATTTCAAAGTAATAACAGATCTCTACAATGTGATTTAAATCAATTAAAAAATAAAAAGAACACAAAATATGTGTTTGTATAAGTATATACCCCCTTCAAGCTAGGCTCTGTTTACACCTAGGTGTTTTGTTGCTCAAAGGTGCAAAATGCTCAAGACAAGGAACCCCATTCATTTCTATGGCCCCTGTTTACACATGAGCGTTTTGTCGCACAAGGTTTCCTATTGGAGTCTATGGGACCAAAAATCACTGTAATCTGCCAAAAGGTAGCTCATGTAATTTTTTTTTTAGCAACAGGAATTTTTCTGCTGTTGACAAAACACCCAGGTGTGAACAGGGGCCATAGAAATAAATGGGATTCCTTATCTTAAGCATTTTGTCACGGTTAGCTTTCAGCAACAAAATGCCCAGGTGTGAACTGGAACTAAGTTATTCACTAAGCTGCCGAAGGTAAATAATCAAACCGAAGTGTTTAGAATTCAAAAAATCTAAACAAAATTTTTTAATAATTTTTTTTTTTTAAATAGCAATAAAAAAATGTAAGAATAATTTAAAAAAATGTAAAAGAAAGAGAAAAAAAACCAGTGTGGGGTCCCCCTCTCAAACCATACCAATTCAAAAATGTATGTCTGGTAAGAATTTTAAGGAGAAACCCCACCCCGAAATATGGGGGACAAAATGTGGGGTCCCACCTAAAATTCCTAACCAGACTCTTAATCCGAGCACAGGCCTGGCAGGGCAGGAAAGGGGGAGGGGGACTGAGTGCCCCACTACCATAACAGGCCACATGCCCTCGGCACTGGGAGGGTGCTTTTCCAGGGTTGGCAGGGGGGGTTATTTGCATCAGGGTGCCCCTTTAATAAAGGGGCACCCAGATGCGCCCGCCCCTTTGAATGAGTAACTGGAACTTGTACCCCAACTAATTGTAAAGGGTTTAAATAACAATGTAAATAAACACACTAGACTTTTGAAAAAATTCCTTTCATTGAAAAAAAAGTTTTTTGACAATTCCTTTATTTAAAAAAAAAATCCCACAAATTGATCCAACAATGTAATCCAAGGGTCACTTGTCGAAATAAAAAAACCCAGACGCCCGCGACACATTCGCAGGAACTCCTGCCGCAAAATGAAATTCTGACAGATGCCATAAAATATAAACAATTGGGCGGAGCTGGCAAGGACATCACAGCTTGTCCAGCCCAACTGTTTACATTTGTCGGAAACCTGTCATTGTCTTCCCGCAGGTCATTTGAGGATGCTAGGCTGTCATTGAATGACAACAACTGGGCGGAGCCAGCCATGACATCACGGCTGGCTCGAAACAGATGTTTACTTTTGAGGGGAGAACGGTTAGCTGCGTCAGACCATTCTCCCCACTTCGGCTGTGCCAAGGTGACGAGGGAGCATAGAGCCAGCTTCCCGGCCAATCAGAAACCCGGGCACCGTGTATTGACTCGCCACCCGTCCTTCTGATTGTTTGGGAAGCTGGACAATCAGTTAGCCAGGCGGAGTGTCCTTACCCACCCCCCCAGCTTCCTGATTGGCCAGAAAACCAGCTTCTTGCTTCCTCATCACCTGGTGACGAGGAAGCATGGAGACGGCTTCCCGGCTAATTAGGAAGCCAGGTGGTGAGTCATTACACGGCGCCCGGCTTCCTTAATGAGACTTCAGGTGTTGGTATTTGGTATCGGCGAGTACTGAAATATTTGTACTCGCACTTGATACCGAAAAAACTGTATCGGTGCATCCCTAAAATGAATAAACGGGGTGGAAAGGCCTGGGTTATGAACATTGTCCGCAGATATAAAAACTTGTTCTCCTAAAAGAAGAGGCTTCTAAAGGAGTATATGAATTTTCACATTGATAAATGGGAACTGCAGTATCGAGAATAAACTGCTTAAACCAAGAACTCTAAAGAGACAGTTTAATCCTAGACTGCACAAGGGGTTTTGTACTATGGTAATAGTAAAAAGAAATCCCTTCACACACAGTGGTATGGGCTGATAGCAATGGTGAATTCAAGAAACACTTGGAGGAGTTTTTCACTACACAAAATATGCAGGGATATGGGAACTATCAGCTTGAACTGGATAGACCTGAGCCTTTATTCAACCTCACAAACTATGTAACTATGTAATATGCAAAACTGAGGCAAATACACCCCACAGGTTCTTAGTAACCTCCTGTGATGGTGGGGGCCATTCCTGTTGTCTACATCCCAGGCTACTAAACCTATAGGGCCAGGCTGCCTGTCCAGTAATGTCCTATAAATTTGAATAAGATGTTGCTTCTACAGAAGAGGTCCCAAGTCTATGTACATTAGTGTGTGAAATGAAAATGTCTAGCTTGGGTTATTCAGACAGAAGGCTAAGAGGAAGATTCTGGGTGCAAGTATTGGGTCTCTGTTATAGAAGGATCTGGTAATTATTACTGGCGGAAATTATGTTGTGTGACTTTTTGTCCTGTCTGCCACACTTGCTTTTTCAATTTGGTACTGCTCCAAAAGCCCTTCCAATGTTTATTCTAACCTATAAGGATGAAAATTCAGCTCTGTCTATAGAAGCTGAATATAGCTTCTTTTTTTCATGAACATTTTGTACAAAGGTCAAAGAAAGGGCCAAATTAGTGCAAAGCTCCTATAAAACCATATAGCATTCATCAGTTTATTGAGTATACAGCATCACAATGCTTGAAAATGAAGTAAACAAAGTCAAGTGTTTCCTTGAAAAGAAAACTACATAGCATGATAAAAAAAAAAAAACATTTTGAATTAAAGTGGCTGCCACTATGTTCATTTTTCCATCATTCTTCTCCAAAGTGTCATTGAAAAAATGGATAACCCTGAGCAGAGAAAACCCAAATGAATCCCAATGTATCATTTAGTTTTAAAGGAAAGTTTGAAAGAGAGCATCACAATGTAGCTATCAGAGCTATTTTAGTAGTCAGGATGGCTTTAGGTCATGTTGTGCAGGTAAAACGGCATTAAATTACAACATGTTAGGTCTAAGGACAAAAGTTTGCTCTACTGAGATTTATGGTTTTGAATAATGTTAGGTCTGTGCGTGACAGCAGAGAACTGAATTAAAAAATAAAAACCTTAAAAGATTTTTTTTCAGGTTGTCAGTTCTCTCCCTAGGTTTGCAGAAAGATGAGATGGAAGCATATGTAGAATGTCTTTATTCAAACCAGCTACCCAGGTGTGGTTTTTTTTGATGACCCTTTACCCTCTTTTAAAATGACTGCCTTGATTAAATACTCACCATGCCTTATGAAGAGACATATTTAGGCCTCATTCACACTGCCGCACATATACGTGCGTACGTGCGTTTTGTACCATATGCAACACATGCAAATAAATGGCTCCATACACACAGCCGCGCATGGAGCCCTATATTTGCGTAGCCTATATATGCACAAAAACAGAATGGAACAGAGATGCATCCGGGCAGCGTATTTCTGCGTATTTATGCGCATATACGCGTCTTTAAGCGCATACATGCATACAGCACATTAAAAATCCATTATGAGTGATACATTCTGGGATTGCATATAGTGCACGCATATAGGCTCATATATACGCGCGTATACGCGCATAGACGCGTATATATGCAATATACAATTTTGCTTGCGTTGTGTGTGAATGAGGCCGTAGTGTGAAAGCTTGCATCTTGCATCAAACTACAGAGTTATTGTAATACAAAACAAACAAACACTGCTCACATCCCACACATGGACTGCAATATGACTGCATGATCCTGTATCATGGCTGTATCCACAGGCTCTGACACACTGGGGGCTTCAGCTGCCATTGTGACGTGCAGGGCTTCCAGTGTGTCCCTGTGCCTTTAGGGAGCAATGGGCTACCTCCTGGTGAACCTGCACTCAGTTCAGCCTTTGCGATGTATGCTCCAAGTTGGAAGCTCTCATAGATTAGAGTTAGGACCGCACTACACAGAGGAACCTTGACGAGGCAATGTGGCTTCCTGGTATTTTGCAACTAAAACCTCTGTTTTTAACCCTAGTAGTTAGACAGTGTAATTTGTTTTTTTTTGCGGGCTAGCTGGTAATTGTGCTGGGAACTTTTTGCTTTTGTATTGTGTAAAGCCCTACCATGTGCACCTTGCTTTAAACCTGGTTATGAATTGATGAATGTGGTTTCCAACTTTTTTTGTTCGTTATGTAATCTATAAGGCATGTGGTGTGGTGTGAATGGGTCCCCAAAGCTGACCAAGTTGTCCAGAAAAAGTGACAGTTACAGAGGCTGGGACAAATCATACAATACAAGAAATGTAAAGGGTTTGTTTACAATATACAGTTTATTTATGTGGTTTAAACTTTTTTTAAAAAGAAAAAACATCCTTACATGCGTAAAAGGTGTCCGGTAGAGTTGGCCTTTAATTTGTTTGTTTAAACTCTCAAACTTTTTTCGATAATGAATCCAGATCAAACAAATATACGTTGCCCAGCAAAATATTTATTTTTGCCCGAGCACTTATAGTCATCAGGTTTCCAACTCTCTCAGCTCCCTTCCCTGAACTTCCTGTCCAGTGCATGATCACAATGGACAGAGCAGTCTCCAGCAGCTGCCCATCTATTAGCCTGGAGAAGGAAGAAAGAGGAGCTGGGAGCAAGAGATTGGCTTGCCTTCCTGTGTCTGTGTGTTTGTGAAGCAAAACAAATGGCAAACACGCTCATCAATTTGTTACCAGCAATACAGCAAGGTGCACATGTAAGGGCTTTAAACAGTAACAGCAAAAAGTTTCCCAGCACACTCACCGAACAGGATGCAAAAAAACTAGTCCCACCGCTAAGGTTAAAAACAGAGATTTAGATACACGGCTTCTGCAGAAAATGTGAAAGGCGCACAGGCACCTCTATATAGTGCGGTTCTAACTCTAAACTATGAGAGTCTCCATCTTGGAGCACATGTAGCAAAAGATAAAATTGGGTGCAGGTTTGTCAGGAGGAAGCCCAACCTCCCTTAAAGGCACAGGGACACACAAAGGACCCTGCTCTTGTACTGGCATGCACATGCACATATGTTAGCTTGCTTGTTGGTGCCAAATAACCTTTAAAAACCAGTATGAGCCCTGACCTAGTTGCTGACTAGTCTTCAGCTTATTCCTCTTTTCCTGCTTCCTGAACCTGTGATTCTGTTGACCTGTGTATGACTCCGCCTTACGATCTCGACTCTGCTTCTGATTACTGACTTGGCACTGTGTCTCTGAACCTGATCCTCCTGTGTATTACCTTGGCCTGTGACCACGACTCTGCCTGCACCTACTGATTTGGCACCTTGTCCTCATAACTGATAATCCTGTGTATGTTCCTATTGAGGAATGTAGTTTTCCTGTTGGTTGTCTGCACATCAGCACTTTTTCAGTCTTTTATGGTACTTTATATTCATTATTGGTAAGTTTTTTTGAAGACTTACACACAGGGTATCACTCACGTTTTGATCCATATATTTATTCACATATTTTCATATTTATTCCAAACCTTTAGCGCTGTGACAACACTTTACACTTTCACTTTATACCTCTCATAGCAGCTTTAGGATCATTACTTGATTTTTAGTTTACTTTCCAAAAGCGCAGATTTTTTGTTGCAATCAATCCTGTGTATGACCCCGGCCTGTGATCCCCGAGTCCCATTTGACTACTTTCTTGGCTCCATCTAAATCTCGCCACCTTGGCCATACATGCCAGTTCATGCTTCCAATGTAGAAACAAGATATCACCAGCACACTGGAGATATATGCCCAAACAAACATATTTTATTGACAAGTATGGCCAGAAGGATGGCAAAGTTTTGGGGCCACGCAGGGTTCCTTCATCAGGCTCATGCTCAATGTGTGTTTCTACATTGATTGGAGCCCGGCCATCAGCTGTCATTGATTATGGGGGTCAGGTAAGGGGGGGAAGGTAGGGGAATTCGGGAACACACATACTAATACACCTACTCATATACAGTATATTATTTTTGGTTTTGGCCATTGTTCCACATTATTTGTCTTTAAAAAAAAATCTGTCTTATAAAAAGCTGTAGAATATGGAGATAATAGGGATCAACCAGCTAGACCTACTAACTAGAGTCACCACTGAGATATAGGGGTTGATTTACTAACCTTTTAAACACACCACGAACGTGTATACACCTCTGTAGTGTGTTCCCTCCCAGCATGATCTATGGGAGGAATCGAAACACCTTTGTAGTGTGTACACACCCAGCAGGTGTGTTGTGGAAAGCCCTGCAATGAATTGCAAGGTAATGTGGTGTAAATTAGCTCTATGTTATGTTGCTTGCGTTGATGAATGCAGGAATGTAAATGCATGAGCTAACCATTTTTGTCTAAACTGTGAAGCAGCATTATATATGCATCATGTGCATGATTTTTCCATATATGGCATTAGTGGAGATATGCTTTTAGAGACTTTTTGGTTGATAAATACGTTTTGCTGTGTGAAAATCACACACACCTGGTGTGTGTGTGTGTTTAGGTTAGTAAATCACCCCCATAGACTTCTGTTCTCTATCCTATTTTATTAGCTAATGACAGCTAGAGACTAATAGGCTGCTGTTGGCAACAAGTCCATTATCCTTCAAACTCATTTTCTAAATGAGGACCGGAATGGTTCAGAGAGGTACAATGTTTTGCTCAGGAAGACTTGAAGATCAGACAAATAGAGCTTTATTATGCATAACCATTTAGTTCCAATTATATCCCAATTATATAGCTAAATGAGTTTTGTTTCACAATTGAGTTATTAAAAGGTCCTAATTTGCTTAAGCATGCAGCAATTCTTCCCCACCACCTCACTGGCATTCTCTTTTCATAAATTGGATATGAATTGCAATAATATTTGGCAAAATACATGTGGTTTCGGAGATAATACACATATAGAGCATTTGGCGCATTATTCAGTGAATCAGTTAATTCTACATACTTAAACTATACTGTCATGAGAAAAGTATGGGGGGCGACGTTGCTGACCTGAAAATGTTAGTTGCTGGGCTATGTCTGGCTATACTAATTATGTATATGAATACAGTATATTTGGTTTGGTGTATTGATGTGCTTTACCAAAACCAATGCATTATGTCCCACTAGACATTAATATTCAAGAGGTAACTTTTATTACTTTTCCTTTAAAATAAATTACCGGACTCCACTAGTTTATTTATTTATATAGTGTAATAAACCATCACACTACCACTCATGTGAACAATCCTGAGTCTGTAGATTCACTTGTGAATCTAGCTGTAACTGGCTGACAGTTTACATGCCTCTCTCTGCCCATGTATTGAACACACTACATGGGCATAGCCTGATAGGCAGGGAAAGCTCCTTTCCCTGCCTATATGCCCAACTGGTAACCCCAACAACTGAAGAGTTAACAGCCTTCCTCAAACTCTCAGCTGAGTATGAAGGCAGGGTCAGGCAGTGGGCTTCATCTCTCCTGCTCTCAATACCCTTTCTGGCACAGACATGGCATAGAAAATGGACCAGATCCCTCAGTTTAACAAAGGGTCATGTTTCTGCTCTTTCTATCATGTTTCAGAGACCATTGGCCTCTCGCTCCTTGATTAAGAATATCTAATCTGCATTAGTTTCCTTGTAGCCATCACCTTTGCAAGGCCTGTGTCTGAGATGGCTACCTTATCTTGCCAGGAACTCATGTTGTATGTTTGCATAGGGACAACGTGTGGTTTAGACCAATTACTTCACTTTTTTTTTTTAAAGGTAATACCCGTTTTAGAATGGTGGAACACAAAGGGGTTCTGTTGCTAGCACAGTAACACCATACAATACAAGTTCCATACAGGAGGGCCCTGCATGTAAGAGCTTAGGGAAAGTGATACAAAAGGTAATGATTGTGTGGGATAAGCTGATGTAAGAAGTAAAAGGATAGTTATAGGCTTGCCTGAAGAGGGGAGTTTTCAAGAATAGCCTAAAATGGGACATAGTAGGAGATAGGTGGATAGATTGGGGTAGGGAGTACCAGAGGATGGGAGAGGCTCTGGAGAAGTTCTGGAGGCGAGCATGGGAGGAGGTGACAAGGGAGACAGAAACCAGGAGGTCTTGAAAGAAGCGGATAATATGAGTAGTCAGTAGAAATTAGGGAATCTATCTGTCTTGGGTTCATGTGGGAGGGGGAGGGTTCGCCAAAGCCTGCATGAAGTTTGAAAATTCTGAACTTAAAATCAAACTTCACTTCCTCTACCTCCAGGTTAAGAGTAGACAGCTGCAAAAAGACAACACATAATGCTACAGCCATTGATTGACTTCTGTGCCTCAAATCAGGACTTATGAGAAAAATTAGGTAGGCAGTCATTTATTTTATTATGTACATTTTGTTTATTCTTTTTAAGTAAAATGTTGTTTTGGTTTTTTTAATCATGTTTACATTTTTATTGCAATAATTTTAATGATTCAGTGAACCATGCTGACATTATAACATCCACACCAGTCTCTGCATCATAACGCTGTGGGGGCAGGACGCCATGATGACGACCCCGGGTCCTTGATGTTCTGCATTAACAGTATGTTCTCATTCTTCTGGGTTGAATAATGCTGAGGACTGATGACATGTTATGGCAAAATGAGGGGTGAGTATTACAGAAAAGGATGCACTTTTTTAAGGTGGTCGGAGACCTATAAAAAAAATAATCCAGAGTTGGAGTTAAAGTAGAATTAAATTTTTTTCTAATTATGAATCCAGATCAAACAAATATACAAAGCCCAGCAAATTATGTCTTAACATTTTTGCCTGATCACTTGCAAATGTTTGCAAACAGCTGTCCCCATCTCCCAGCTCTGCTTCCTCTGCAGAAGAAGTTCTCAAGGAAAAGCACAATCTCCAGCAGCCGTCCATCTACTACCTTTGGGAAGGGAAGAAGGAGGAGGGAAGAAGGAGGAGTGGGGAGCAAAGGGCAGAAAAGTGGCTTGCTTTGCTGTACCTGTCTGTTTGTGGAGACACACACAGCTTACTAGCACACACAAGGGTGACTCCATAGGTCTCTGGAAGGAAAAGTATCCACCCTAAAACAGGATATCGGGGCCAGTGCTCAGGGGATCAGCTGATTATGCAGGAAACTAAAACTCTTAAACATCAAGGAACAGAATCCATTGTAAGTGATTTCATCAGCATTTGAAATATCTTTAAATCCTTTTGACTTTAATATCACTTAAGTGATAAAACAGAACTTTAGTGAGCCTTCAATACTACATAATGTGTGCATGCTTTTTTAGGCTTTGGGGAAGTGTATCGTAGAGGAATGCTTACCTTATTCCTCACACCTCCCCAACAATAGGCTCATTATAATTGTATTCACTGTCTTATGCTATTTTAGACTACTTTGATAGTTATATGTAAGTGTATTTAATTATTTTCAAAAGAATACATATATACATGAATTGTTGTTTGTATATCTGCTAACCTTTTCTATAAAATAGTATTTTATGTGAACCACAACACATAACGTAGAAGTCTCTTAGTTAGGTATTCAGCGTGACCTAATCTACTCTTCCTAATTTTTTTTCACTTCACAATTTCCTAAAATAAAATGCCTCGCATGCATCTAAACACTGACCTTTTTATTGCTACAAACTGGCAACTATCCTCCCACTGAGGATTTTGAAGCCTATCTGAGGTTTTAGAAGTTCTCTAAAAATAAATTACATTTGCCACAGCGTTTTGTCTTACAGCTGCTGCCTCTGGCACTGGGATGAACCTTGTGCTTATACAACCTAAGCACAGCCATCATTATTGGTTCCGGTCCAGCTCTGACATCTCTCGCCAGGAAACACTATGAGCTTTCTAATTTTCTCTATTTGTTAGGATTTTGTTTCTTATTCTGCATAAATTGGCAGAAGATAATAACAAGAAACACCCTTTCTTCTAATTATTCTTTTTGTTCACAGAGCATTTAAAACTCATTAATTGTAATCAAACCTGTAAAAACAGTAGGCTTAATATTGTGTTATTTTTACCAATAAATGTTGTATCCTTAATGTGAACCTGTCGGGTCCTGAACTTGACTGGGATGATTATAATGCTGAGGATTAGACACCTTGTAGAGTATTATAAGCTGCTAATCAATTCCTGTTTGGTCCAAGGTGGATCTTGGATTGGAGACCTTGACTGTTTAGTGGGCCTTAGCTTAAGTGAAGACCCAGTAATCAGAACCCTGGTCACTAAGGTTCTTGCACTGGACTCTTGAATGGCTAGACTTAAAAGAGATCTATCAGGTGAGTGATTTCCACTCATCCTCATAGATAGAGCCGACCTGCAACAAAGAAGATGTCACAGGTTGGTTCTATCGGTCGGGAAATGAGCAGAAATATGCACCGATCTGCTCACTTCCCGATCGTCTCCCTGCAGTGAGCACTGACTGTCAGTCACCGCTCCTCTCAGGGATTCCCCCCTCCCATATCTGATCCTCCAGCGCTGAGTGGAGGAATAGACGGGGTGGGGCGGGCACAGCCAGCTCTGCCTCTGGATAGGCAGAGCCAGCTGTCACGCAGCTGGGTGGATCTCAACAGTAATTCCGGATCCGTCCTGGCTGCGGCGCTCACAGTTGCCCGCGATATACTGAGCGTTGGGTCATGAGAGGCTGCTAGTATATGTGCCCCCGTGACCTTAAAGTGAAATTTGGGGAAAAACACTTACCCCATAGTTCTCTTTGAATACTGGGAAGGTAAGGGATTCAAGCTTATCTGCAACCAAATCCCCCCCCCCCCCCCCTTTTTTGAGCTTTAAACAGTGCAGGGAATGGTTTTAGATACATAAGGACTAGATAGTGAAAAGAGTAGCAACACACAGATGAGCCTATCGTTCTGTCACTCTGCTCTCTCCTCTTATTAGCATGCTATTTTAAATGCAGTAAACCTCATTGACTCCCTGTGTTGCTTTCCCTCCAGCCTCACCTTTCTCTAATCTCTGCTGTACAGACTGCATATAGCAGACTGCAAAAGGCTGGTGCCAAGTCAAATTTAGGTACTAAAACTGTTTGCATTTAAAAAAATAAATTTAATGATGTGTAGCTCTGGCTAGCAGCCCCATTAAGGGGTGGGGGAGGGGTTGAAGATGCCCATAGGATGTACTTCCTCAATGCACTGACACAATTCTTTTCTGCCCCATGTCTATGCACTTTTATTGTCACCACTCACACAGAGCCTGCCTTCTGAGCTACAACTCTGAGCTACAGCATCTGAACAATGTAACATTATTGTTGCTTGCTGGAGGACTCAATGCAGGATGGGCTGTGTAGTCTTGAGAAAACGAGACTGCATCATATGGGTTAGGAGCATGCAAGACAGGAGTTCAAACTTATCAGACTTGTGTTTGTTCAGGGTCAGTGTCTTAATAGATAGTGAAGCCAGAAGCCTATTGAAACAGGTCAGCTATGGCAGCTTCAAAAGGTCTCTCCCCACAGGATCACTTTAAGGCCTCATTCACACGAGAAAAGGCCGGCACGTACAGCTCCGTGCTGCATGGGCGGCCGTATCGGGCAGCTCCCGGGAAGGACAGGTGCTGCGTGTAATTTGTACACAGCGGCCATACACCGCCCTACGCTCACCCCAAGTGCAGCTCCGTACGGATCCATCCTGTCAGCGTTCGAGTACGGACATCCGCACTGACGTGCAGGGCGGGTGAGCCTAGGGCGGTTTATGGTCGCGTACTCCCATAGAGAAGGACAGGATCTGCGTACAAATCACACGCAGCACCTGTACTTCACAGGAGCTGCCCAATACGGCCATTCATGCAGCACGGAGCTGAACATGCCGACCTTTTCTCATGTGAATAAGGCCTAATAGCCCAGAGCTGACTACAATTGTGTACTTCAACACCCTCATTTTACCCGTCTTTTTTCTAGTACGGCCTCACTTTACATGAGCAGTAAACAATTTAAACTGAAGCAAACTACAGATTACTTTTGAATGCTACAGGTTTCATTGAGGGACTGAAAGGGGTCTGGGTCCATCACTCAGAATAATTTGGCAATGTTCTTATGGTAAATGAATGTGCAGTACAAAAATAAAAGTTTCAAAATGTTAAAAAATAAATGTCAAAACTAAACTGATGGCAGATGTGACATTTAAACAAATGCTTTAGTAGTAAAAACAAATTGGATTTTGAAGATATTCCCAGACTTTATATATGTGACATGCTCCAAAACAAACCAAAAAGGAACATTTACCAAAGAACTGAAATCTTAAGAAGAGCTTTGCCACTCAAAGGAGTTTCCACAGCTAAAAACATTACAACAGAGAAGATTTGTCTTACATTAGAATACTGCACGCGGTAGATACACATGTAGTGAATGTTTGGTGAATATCAAATTCACTATTTAAAAGGGATTTTTATATTTAAAAATAGTAACACCTGCACTTATTACCACACCAGAATCAAACTTTCAGGGCTTGTTCACACGACGTCCGGGTTGTGTCCGGAGCAGAACCGTGCGCTCCTGCATCAAAAATGCATCCCAATGTATCCCTATGTGTTTTATGGGCTACAGTTGTCACGTGCACAGTCCGTTCCAGTCCAGACAGAGAAAATACTGCATGTCACATTTTGTCCGATCCGGATACGGTTCGGAAACGTACGAACGCATCAAAAACGCAACGAAAACTCGCCGAAAATGCACCGCATTGCAGCTAACATACTGACAGCCCCACTCACCCAAAAAAACTGGAATGCGTCAAAAAACGCACTGCACGCATAGCACCGCATCTGTAGATCTGCTCCAGATCTGGACCAGAAAATTGTGTGAACAAGCCCTCAGGGCAGATTTTTATCTGATTTAAAAATATATTTGTAATAAAATACATAAATATTGCATATTAATATCTTAGGACTTAGAAAGGAGGCGGTGATCTTGGCTTTTTATTATATACAGTCTTTTAAAACATTTTTGTCATTTACAAGCTCTGTACTTTGCACTGCAATTTGAATACACCTCTGAATTACTCATGACAGTGACTCATTTCTTATTAGAGCCTTTATGTAGTGTGGCATTGTGAGGCAATACCACGGTGTTAGGTGGCCTCAAAGTCACCCAGGGTTCTCAGCCAGAGGGGCTGAGTGGCTCCAGGAAGACATTACTGGTACCAGGAGAGAACTGCCTTTTCAGTTCTTTCTGGGTTTTCTGGATCAAGGTTGGGATCCTGGAGCCAGGAGATTTCTTAGAGCTCTGGGTGGGAAGAAATCTCCATTCCTGGGTCCATGCTTTGGTGGTGACCAGCACCTGATTGTGCACCTGTTTACATCCCTCATGAAGTGTGTGCTGGGATGTGTTCAGGGCCCCCACCTGTGAGTCAGGAGAGCTCCACCCCGGAGTCAGTGTGGAGGCCAGGGCAGCAGGGAGCTGCGGGTTTGTGAACCATATTGAGAGGATTGGCATGTTATTGCTGTTGTCTGGAGGAACCAGACAGTGGCCCTAAAGATTGAGGCCGGAGCAGCAGTGCTGCGAGAGAGACTTGTTAAAAGACTGGGACACCTTGAGTGTACGTGACAACTCGAGGATTGGTGAGCCCCTATCTGTTATGCTACAGCAAGCTATTTATGTTGGATTTCGTGTTATCTATCGTTTTGAAAGCAAATAAACTGCATTTTACTTGCACCTCCGGTCTACAGTGGAGTGTCCTTGTTACAGTAGATAACAACTACTGTGCTGGTAGCTGACACAAAGTGCTCTGAGAATCCTTTGTCGTGCACCAAATGTAAATTCTTGAAACATAGATTGCATGCTGATGGAAAAAAAACAGATATAAAGCTACTATTTAAAAATGCATACCCTCATGTTTCCCCCTTCCAAGTTTATTAGAAAGAAATACGTATTGAATACTTAGCTTGATACGGCATAATAATCTATGTATGTTTCTTTTACTGTTAACACTACTGACTGGTTAATGTTTCATACACCTGTGAGTATTTTTATTACCAAATGTCATCTTGCTGTATTACATGACTTGACTTTAATAAAGAAATATTGAAATATAAAAATGCATAAATGTAAAAATAATTAGAATGTAAAATATAAGTAGGCTAAACATTTATTTTAGCTTTGGATAGAGTAAAAAAAGGTTGGTGACCTCTTTGGATTTTTTATTGTCTGCTTTTGGAATATTTCCCCTGATGATCACAAAGAAAGTGAGGAAAAACTATGCAACATGTAATTGTGCTGTCAAGGATGGCAATAAATAGCTGGCATATGTTTTAACTTTTCCTTACACCACTAAAACATTATTTTATTGCTTTCTCTCAGAGAAATTGTCTGATTGCCTGACACAAAAGAAACGTATGGGAAAATCTTACCAGTAAAAATACAGAAAGCAATGAAAAAAATATTCCTGACAGGAATTCTAATCATTTCCCACTAAAAACATTTTGGCTGGAGTTCTATTTTAAAATAATCTAAAGTGCCTACATAGTGATACTTGAGCTTTCAATGTTTAAGGTGTGCATAAATAAATACTGTGTATGAGCAATACACTCCCTGGCCAAAATAAAAGTTGTTGGACTGCCTTTAGCTTTGATTACAGCACACATTCTCTGTGCCATTATTTCGATAAGTTTATGCAATATCACAACATTTATTTTCCATCCAGAATGCATTCATTTTTAACCAAGATCCTGTAGTCATGATGGGAGAGTCGGACCACTGCGTAAAGTCTTCCCCAGCACATCCCAGATTCTTAATGGGGTTAAGGTCTTGAATCTGTGGTGTCCAATGCATATGTGAAAATTATGACTCATGCTCCCTGAACCACTCTTTCACAATTTGAGCCCGATAATTCCTGGCATTGTCATCTTGGAATATCCCCAATGTGCCATCAGGGAAGAAAAAATCAATTGAAGGAAAAAGCTGGTCATTCAGCATATTCAGGTAGGCAGCTGTACTCATTTTTTGGGCACATAATGTTGTTGAACTTAGACCTGACCAACTGAAGCAACCCCAGATCATAACACTGCCCTAAATCCAGGTGGTGCATTTTTTTTTGTCCAGGCAGGGTATTTGCTATACATTACCATGCTTGAAAATAATCTGGTGAAATACCAATAAGAACAAACCACCTTGCTGGTGCCTATTTGCATTGGTGAACCATTAGTGGCTGCCTAAATCCTATTAATACTTTTCCAACTTCAACTGATATGTCATTTTTGTCTGACAGTTATATTCATTTATTCCCAAAAGTTGATCATCTTATAATGGTTAAACTAGGAGGATGAGGTTGGAGCACATATATACTGAGTGATGGTGCCAGAGTAACACTGTTTTGTCACTGCGACTTGAAACAGAATAAAATCCTCTCATTTTATTATGAAATACTTTCAGAGGCCTCTAAAAAAGTGTTATGATGGAATGCGTCAGTCCCACACTAATATAAATGTTACAATGCTGTATTTTAATATTTTATAAGTTTTTCCTAAATATTGCTACACTAAAAAAATGTTTCTTTCCATGTTTGCTTTGATACCATGAATGTGGAAGAGGAAGTTCCACCCTGTACCCCTAAACATTTGGAAGCAGAAGAAACTTATCAGATCTGTGCTTAATTAGTTTGGTTGCAGCTATCTTAACAGGAAGAATGTAGTTATGGTTAGAATAAAATTGGTATGCTCCTTTACTAAATCAGATGCAAATGTACCTGAGAATTGTACTGTGAATCAAATTGGGATAATGAGGATGAGGTTGAGTTCCGATAGATTGGATATCAAACTACATCTGTAACGATCTTCAGAGGAGTGCAGGGTGATAGTGACAACCTTTCCTTTTGCTGAATGCAGATGAGAGGAGGCTTATTTACAAAGTGTTTAACCTAGAGAAATGTTGGTCTTGTTGTTCTGGTGACTCAGGCCTCACTGCATTGAAGTGAATGACACCGCAGCCACGCCCCTCTGGCCACAATGTGATTGGCCGCACGGGAACGTAAGGCACATCAATGCCTGTGGTCCGGTCCGGTCAGAAAAAATGCTGCAGGCACTATTTTTTTCTGACTGGATTGGACCACAGGCATTGATGTACCTTGCGTTCCCGTGCGGCCGGAGGGCGTGGCTGTGGTGTCATTCATTTCAATGCACCTCCACGCCCTCTCCCATCCTACAACAAACTGAGCTGGCCGCAATGCGATCCAGTGCGTACCGGCCACAATCGGGCTGGAGCGCACTGAGGATGGTGTGAACGAGGCTTTGGCAGCTGTTGGAAATGTATGGTGAAAAGTTTGCAATGTTGGTTCTTTTTGTCTATATGTGGTCTAGGTGCCTTTTATCATGTCACAGCTGAGCATATTTGAATTATTTAGCTTGCAACGGTGCAACGCCGCTCTCAGCGAATCTGCCACTCCATGCAAACGCCTTGTTTGCCTCGCGGCAGATACGCCCCTGAGGACATCATGTCCTGTTGTAAGGGCAGGGCCCTCCTAACCATCTTGTCTTGAATTGTATTGTAACTGTACTGTCTTCCTTATAATAGTTTATAAAGTGCTGCATAAACTGTTGGTGCTATAAAAATCTTTTATAATAATAATAATTGTTATTATTATGTAGTGAAAGAATGGATGTACTCATTCATGGATTGTAAAGGTGTCAGGTGCATGGCTCCAATTACCTACTATACTATTAAAGTTTGGTGATGACTGGTATAGCAATCTCACCTCCACGTATCCTTTCCTCAATATCTAAGGAGTTATTAACCTGGAACAAGCATATGCTTATCAGCTGTACTAGCACTTTACTGGCTTCATGCATGTTCTGGGTCAGTGACTCACCATGTATGTAAGTAAGATTAAGAATGACATCTCTAAAGGTTGTACGCTCAGCATTAAGTCAGCAAAAGCAGCTCCTATGTTTCTTTCCAGATTTCCTTTATTTATATGCAATCTCTTTAAACTAGAACTTGTAATTTTTATAAACCACACCATTTACTATATTCACTGTGACAGCAGCTGTGAGCACTGCAGCATAGAGATCTGGAGCAGTAGGAGGAATCGCCATGGTGCTCCCCTGGTAGGACAGAGCTGCTCCAACAATGCACACAGTAACGCAGGTGAACATGGGACTCAAGGGAAATTCCAGCAATATCCCAAGCAAATATCTAAATTTAGTTAAATCAAATGAAAATGGAATGAAATGATCATCACAATGTTCATCGTTATGCATTAAACATAGCCGAGCACTAAACTCTACAGCGTGAGGTAAGGCTGAGCCAAAAACCCATATTGAGACAGCTGTGTTCTTGTAGCCTCAGTTGTTTCTGGACAGCTGCTTCATCCAGGTCGGACATCCATAAGTGCACTGTGCTGCCGAATGGGAAGTGACTAAGTGATAACATGTAGTGGATTAGGAAAAAAAAAAACAGCTGCACAGTACTATGCATGTCAGAGCGGTTGGTTTCATTCAAGGTGTCCTCCTGGTAAACAATTATAAATACCACTATCACACATTTCATTAATCACTATTTGGCTGCTAAACTTGCTAAATGTGTAGTAGTTCTGAAAATTAGCAATGAGCTATGAGGTGAGCGCAATTAGGAGATTTTGGAGTCAACAGAAAACTCAAAATGAAAGTTGTTTTTTTATTTTTTTAGGGTGTATTGGGATTTAAATTGCTCCTGAAGGTTACAGATGCTCATTTCAGCTATTTTGATGCCAATTAGCCTTGTAATTTAAAAGAGAGCTAGAGACACACATTTTTTTTGGCTTTACTCTTCTTTTGGGAGGATTTACTAATGTACTCCAGTGACCCAAAGTCAGCATCTAGTGGGCTATTGCGGTTGGAGGTGAAGTCGGGGGTAGTTGTGGATGGCTTTGTATGTTGTCTTTAGTATTTACATTTTTTTTTCCATATAGGTTTTTATTGAAAAAAGTAAGGCAAATAGGTACAAACAGCAATTGTTAAGTGTCAAAGTTTGTTAAAAGATAGCAAATGTAACATAATGAACATAACTTGGTATAGAGGGATAATCAATACATTAATGGTGTAATATTTCAGAATGTTTGCAACGATATCTGAGAAGTTAACTTAAATAGGTCAAGAACTATAGTCAGAGAAGCAATGTAGGGTATAATATCGATTGAAAACATGGAGATGTAAACGTATGTGGAGAGAATTTTGTTTTATAGCTGGATAAAAAAATATGGGACCAAAACGGAACATAAACAGATGTTTACACAGTAACTAGCAGTCAGGTACACAATGAATAGCAAGGATTAATGACATAGAAAAGAGAGTAAAGTTTACAGAAGAGGGGAAAGGAGAAGCAGGTGATGGAATTGAGTGGATTCATTAGGGTATTAGGCTGCGGATGAGAAGGTGGGGGTTTGAAGAAAGGATTAATTCTAGATATTAAATAGTAAGAAAACGTTGGTCAAAGGAGGGAGGCAAGTAATGTTGCACCCAGGGAGTGCACATTTTGTAAAATTGTTGAAGAGTATTATTTAATTTAGCTGTTCTTTTCTCATGAACCATGATCCAGGTCACCGACTGTTTCACATTTGCAAAACTGGTTATACTATTTCCAGGTTTTAGCTATTTCACATTTCTCTGTAGAGAGGATATGGAGAAAAAGTTTACGTGTGCTAGGGGGAATGTCATTAGGAAGTTTATTGAGGAGAGCAAAAGATGGGTCTTTAACTAGGGTACTAATTGTTAGAGTATCAAGGATATGAAAGATATGTTCCCAAAATTTTAGTATTTTGAATGTTATTCATTAGGTCATTAGGAGCCAGAGGAGGGATTGGCAGAGAGGGACTGCAGACACTGGTTGGTTAACCACTTTTCACGTTAACCACTTTTTTCTTAATTTTGTAAAACATTTTTTCAAGGCAAACAAAATAGTAAATAAACAAGATCAGCAGAACAAAAACAATCACCAATGTACAAAGCATCCAGCAATATAAACCACACCTGAGTACAGAAGGAACAAAAATGGAAAGAGGAGAGGAAATAGGATCTAGGGTGCGGCCAAGGAGGAGCATGGGCATAAAAACAGTAGATCAGGAAAGTTCAAAGAGTAAGCAAACTGCAGTCAAATTTGGGAGGCAAACAATGCTATATCCAAGGAGACCAGAGAGCCTCAAGTTTAGCCACAGCATTGTCAAGTTTGGCTGTTCTCTTTTCATTAATCACAGAAGTCACTTGCTCCTTCACATTATGGACACTGAGGGAGGGCGATTTCCAGGATTTTGCAATTTCCCTTTTTGCAGCGGTAAGGACAGGTTAGAAAAGTTTAAAATGTTTATTATTGAGGGCGTCAGGGAGTCTATTTAAGTAGTTAATGTTCAACGCACCCACATTCTGAGAACAAGAAGTAGAGGAGGACCATATCTCAGCCCAAATGTCCTCATCCAACTGTACCCCAAGGTCCTTTCCCCACTTGGTTACATATGAAGGGGGCAAAGCAGTGGAAGAGGAAGGGATCACAGAATCCAAATATAGGCAAGAGATAAGGCCTTGGCTATGAGGACAGTCCCTACAAATGTATTTGAAAAAGTCAATGGTTTTCGGGAAGTATGGGGACCAACCATGTTAAACATGAAGGTGACAACCTGCAAGTAACGAAGCTTCTGACTGTTAGGAAAGCGATATGGTCCTTGAGGTACTGAAAATATTTAACCCCATTGTCTGCTTGAAATGTACCAAAATGAACTAGATCGTGGTTAACCCAACAAGAAAAAGCCACAGGAGATTCCATTGCCAGTATGTAAGATGGGTTAAAAAGAAAGGAGAGCATTGGGAGATTAGGATGATTAACCCTGCATGATGCTTATGATGGTCCCACAATTTAAGAGAATGAACAGTAATAGGGTTTAGGAGAGTGGGCCTATGTAACCATAATAAGTTGTCAATACAGATTGGGAGCAACAAAGCAGCTTCAAGCTCAACCCAGCGGGCAATTCTGTTTATATACAGTAGCCGGTAAGGAAGTTATAAAACACCTGGTAATCCTGCCAGTACCTTTGCGAATGAACCCATGATTGAATGGGCTCTAAAATGCCCTCCATTGTGCATGTGCTCAGCATGAGCACAAGCCACTGCTACCACTGTCATTAGTGCAGAGCCAATCAGACTGGCTCTAAGTTTTGCGATGACCAATCACAGCGATCACATAAAAATGCTTGCATTGCTAAGCACTCCCCTTCCTCTATAAGAGGGGCGGAAGCCAACTGATCTCCACGCAAATGACAGCCGGATGGAGCCAGCCATGAACTCACGGCTCGCTCCGCTCAATTGTAATGACAGATCAGCACCCCAAAATTACCTGATCTCTCATTAAACAATAACTTGGCGGAGCCGGCTGTGACCTGCTACAAGACTCTGGCAGGTGCCGGCCAATAGGAAACAGCTGGGCAGAGCTAGCTGTCACCGTTATCTCCACCCAATTGTTTTTCTTTGTTTTATGTTTTCTTTTTTTAATTTTCTTTAACATATTTTTCTTTTATTTCTTAATTTTCCTATTTTTTAAAAAATTTTAAATAATTTTCCAACTTTTTTGTTTCACTTATTTTTTATTTTCCGAGGTACCGAGCGGAATAACCGAGCCAATGCCGCTCAGCAGCATTAGGCTATTCACTCACTGCCATTCGGCCCCCATGAGAGTAGGGGGAAACGTCAGCAAGTGAGCTGCTGGAGCTTCGGCTCAGCCGTTCCAGATGTTGGATCGGCTAAGCCGAAGTCCCTCTGCAGGGCATGTTTTGCTCACTGAAGGCAGCCAATGTACGTTATTCGGCTTACTTCACTTCCAATCCGTGGAGTTATTCACTTGGCTGCCTTCGGCAGCTTTGTGGATAACCCCATAAATGTGAGATTGTAGTCCATCACAGGAGTGAGCTTGGAGTGGTGGCTACGTTACATCACACACAGGGATCATGGGGAACAAAAGTAGCCACCCTCCAGAAGGGAGGACAGTGCCGGTACCAATTCAGAGATAATTTGAGGATCTACAGCTGAGTAATACACAACTAAGTTACGTTTTTATTAATAGTTAAGGTACTTGACTGCATTTTTAAGGCTTAATTCCTGAGTTTAGAGTCACTTTAATCTTCAAGGTTCACAACAGAAGCACCAACATTATAGCTATTATCCATGGCAAGCATAATCCCTCTAATGCTCATACACCACAGGTGTTTCTAAGCTGTTAGAGACCAACAAAACCAACCCCTTTAGGGTCTTTTCTGTGACCTTTAAGGATCTTTGAAAATGAAATACTCAACACTACAAGACGCTAGAAAGGTAAGGGGACGTTTCTTTTAAAGCTTTTACTGCTTATTAAATATGTAAATACATTCATGTCCACAGCAGAGGCACAGGTGCACTTCAAAACTGGAGAGAAAGACAATGTCACATAACCATTATCCTACTCTGCACTGACTGGTTGGAGGAGTCAGGTTAAGCATGCATGTCACTGAGGTAAATCCTACAGCACCAACACTGATTGACATAACCGCTAACCCTTCTTTGCATCGTTAAAACTGCTTTATGGAGGTTGAGTGCACCACACAGAATTTAGCAGCTAGTGATTTCCCCACCCCCCGTGGGAGGCTGGCCTTCACACAAAAGAGAGGTATGTCTACTGCGATGCCCTTTAATGTAAATTTGGAGGCGCACAATGGAGAGGGGGAAGAAAATGAAAGAGCAGCACAGTTTTCTACCAAGCACCAGAGGCAGGAGCAAATAGAACAGCAACAGGTGGGGCTGGAGTTCTGCTTTAGGTTCTTGCACATTTTTTATTCTGCTCTTAATATTTTGCATAGACTTTCTTATTCCTACATGTTCCCGGAAACAAATTACTTATCCAGTCCCTTTTCTTGGATCTGAAGGCTTTATCTTACCTTCTTTCAATGCTTTGTTTAAGACCTCATCCATCAGAGAACTGCAGGAAAAATAAGGAAAAATAGTCTTCCAGGGAAGCGCAATTAGGGGAAGTAAAACAGCTTAGCTTTCTATTCTCAAGATTCACTTCTTATTTGCATCATCCCCACACACAAATTTTCATAATATATAT
>NW_017308100.1:191682-223650 GCF_000935625.1 Nanorana parkeri | reverse complement strand
TATATATATACATATTATATATGATGTTCTTACAAATTTGCATATATTTTGTACTCTGCCACTTAACCTGTTCTGTTAAGATGTCTAATTAGGTTGCTTTGTGCTCTCAAAACATTTATTTCCATATTGTTTTTCTGCTAGCCGGCAAAAGGTATTATTTTGGCAATACATTTTATCGTTTTTCATGTATGTATTTATTCCTAGCTAACATGGTAAATGCCCATTTGTTTTTGCTTGAATTCTTCTGGTGATAAGTAAATTCCAAATTGTTTCACAAATCTTTTCATGCCACAAAATCCATCGCCGACTACATTTTCAGCATCATTCCATGCTGATAACATAAAATTCTAGTGTAGATACAGCAACTGTGTACAAATATAGTTGCAAATCTGATTCAGACAAAATAAAGGTAGCTGTTCGAAAAGCATGAGAGAAAAAAAAATATTTACAGACAAAATTTTATTTCCTAAAGTGGATGTTATAAGGAAATCACTACAGGGAAACTGGAGTGTAAAGAGAAGAAAAGGACTCATTGCTCCAAACTATTTACCTCTTGTTAAATTATGAACTATCATGTCCCGCTTTTATTACCAGTGGCTAGTCCTAGACAAAATGTCCAGGTTTCAATAAAAAAAACAACAGTGTTTATGAGTCTTTGAGGAAGGTGTTTTATGCAGCAGTAAAAATATAGTGTAAGATGGTACATTTTGCTTTATGCACAGACTGGAAGCACATATATCTTTGAAGTTTGATAGGGCAGACACAGTAGGGATCTGTCCTTTTTGTCAGGTAATGTTTCCTTGCTCTTGATGAAGCCGCTTTAGATTAACACTGACTTGTGCGCTTTGTAACATGGGCTATGACTTTGTTCAGAGAGCGCAAGATTAAAATGACTACTTCAAAGGTAGGCTCCTGCTCTGTAGAGAGATACAGGAACCTGCACGGTTGGGATCTGCCAAGATTAAGACCCTGAAAATGTGTGCCTCAGGTGTCTGCGGATCAGAATTTTCTCTCCAGCTGTTTCATTGGTCCACCTTAATCAATTAGAAGTTGAACCACTTAAAAGGCAATAGAAGCAAATGGAAGCAGGCTGACAAATTCATACAAAACATACACTCACACCTTGCTGGCCATCTGGTGCATTCATTTTTTTTTTTCTAAAAGCTCCCGAGATGCCAACACAAAAGCCTCATTTGTTCTAGTTCTGAGAATGGAAACCCCCTTCTGGTGCTTATGCTGTTACTTATCCAATAAAAAGCTAGCCAAAACTCAGTTAGCATCAGGTGGAATAAACAGACCATGCAGGGCAGCAAAAGACATTCAGAATATACAATGAACTATTCTTTGTTTGTCATTGTTATGAAGCAATGCTAGAATATATTGGATCTCTTGTAAAGTCAAGTCTGTGTATTTCATACAAAAGCATAATGTAAGCTAGCAATGAGACCATTTTTTGCGTTTGATGACCCATGTAGTGCATGCTATGCTAAGGATGGCCACACAAAGCACAATGAAAACTGGCAATGAGACCAATTCTCACTTTAGATGGTTCATGCCATGTCTGTTACGTTATGGATGAGCACACAAAGCACAATAAAAACTGGCAATAAGACCAATTCTCACTTTTGATGGTCCTTCCCTTGAATGCCATGCTAGGGATGGCCATGCAAAGCACAATGAAAATTGCCAACAAGATTGTGTACTGTATTGTACACTGCCCTGCTCATGTGCACCTTTCCCTTTGCTTGTTACACTTGGAGCAGTCATACACTGGAAGTCTTGAGCTGCCTTGCGAAGATGTTGCATGGGCTTCTGGTGTGTTGATGCACTATTAAAAAGGCTGCTTCCAGGTGAGCCTACTTTCTCTTTGTGAATTGCTGTCAGGGATGAGGCTCGGGCTTGGGTCTAACATGGGTTCAAAGCAAATCCTGTCTGTTTGGGATTCTCCGACCCACCAAACTAATGTGGGAATTGGCCCACCTAAATTCATTGTAATAATAGTGCACTGCAAGAACCTTTAAACGTAGGTCAGCTGGCTTAGAAGGGCCGATAATGGGGGCTTTTAGCATGTTCCAGACCACTCACTATAAAAAGGGGGGGGAAAGGGCGCAGAGCAGCCGTAGTGTCAGTGTATTGGAAACTGTAACGGGGAAAAGAGAGGGAAAGCTAACAAACTGCATACGGTAAAATTAGGGTCAATTTGGAATGTGCAATTAATTTTGATTGCTGGCCCCACTAACAATTAATCTCTTTGCTGTTATTTTTATATTGTTATATTTTTCATTAATTTTATATTGTAGTTCAGTTATGGTCAGTGGCCACTTTTAGTTGCTTTTCTATTCATAACACTTTTTTTTTTGCTGCAAGACTTCACTTTTAAAAAAATGGGCTTTTGTTTTGGGGGGCAATATTTTTGGGTTTGGGGAGATTTTTGTTATTAGGATATTTTGTGGGTTACACTGCTTTTTTGTGCTGCAAATCTTTTTTTTTGTGGTGGAACTTTGGGGTATTACATTTTTTTGAGGGTTTCTTGATATTATTGTATGGTGCTAGGGCCTTTTGTAAGTTTGGGGTGCTCAACGTTTAGCATAATTTTTGCTTCCAATCTGCTCTAGTAGCTGTCGTTTGTTTGCAGCACACTTGGTGAAGGTTAGGCATACACTAGTTGAGCCTATTATCCCTGATTAAAACTGTCCTGCTGCTGGTTAATTTTACACTGCTGTATCCTCTGCAGTATCTTAATTCTTCTAGTAAAAACCCTAGCTTTTCTGTTTAGTAAATATGGGGCCTAGCCTTGCTTTTTAAAATTATCAAGGTGCTGGTCAATTTTACACTTTTGTGTCATCTGCGCTCTCTTCATTCTTGCAGCCTGTGTTCTTTGTCGCTAGTAAAGAGGCCCAGGCTTGCATATTACAATTGTCGTGCAGCTTGCAAATTTTTTGCTGCTGTATCATCTGCAGTTTTTATTTTTTTATAGTAAAATCCCCACCTGTGCTCTTTGTCTCTAGTACATTTAAGGCCATTTAAAATCGTCCTCCTGACGTCCAGTTTTATACTACTGTGTCAGCTGCGGTCTTTTAATTCTCGTATTAAACACCTGACTGTAGTCTTTTCTCTAGTACATTTTGGCCAATTCTCCCTCATTTAAAATGTCCTGCTGCGGGCTGCTGGCCTATTTTACACCTCTGTATTATCTGAAGTCCCCTAATTCTTAATGAGATTTTAATATACAGGTGAAACTCGAATAATTAGAATATCGTGCAAAGTTCATTTATTTCACTAATGCAACTTAAAAGGTGAAACTAATATATGAGATAGATTCATTACATGCAAAGCAAGATAATTAAAGCCGTGATTTGTCATAATTGTGATGATTATGGCTTACAGCTCATGAAAACCCCAAGAACCCCGAATCCACAATCTCAGAAAATGAGAATATTACAATCAATAAAACAAGGATTGTACATAGAACAATATCGGACCTCTGAAAAGTACAAGCATGCATATGTACTCAGTACTTGGTTTGGGCCCCTTTTGCAGCAATTACTGCCATTACTTTTGCACGATATTCTAATTATTCGAGTTTCACCTGTATTCTGTATCAGATTTGATGTGAAGGGAGTTGGAAAGGATTAGAGCCTTTCTTAATCACTGTCCCTGTCCCACTGGGGAGATTCACTCTTTCTATTTGTCTGTGTGACTAGGGATAAGATTGAAGTTTGCTGCTACCATGACTGAAACATTTGCAGGTTCACTGACAGAAATAGGGAACAAACTATAATGTAGTGCATATCCTTTGTCTTGGTCAGCTAGGTCACAACAACCAATAATTTGAAGGAATAGATAACCCAGCCCCTCTCTGTAAAAGACTGGGCTCACAGCAGCCAAATTGTGAGTGTGTTTTGGAACTGCTAGGGAGGGAACTGACAGCTTTACGATATATAGGGAAAGATAATTCCTTTATTTTTGGGGGGGGGGGGGCATTGGTACATGTCCCCCATGGCAATGCCTGGGATTCATGTGTTTTGTTTGACAACAACTTGCTTATTAGCCCTACAAACTGCCAGAATTGGGTAACAAGATTTAATCCCCCATAGACTTCAATGGGCTTTGCCGCATTCATAAACTTCACGCAAGATCACATACCACTAAAATATTTTATTTATCCAGCACTGATAAAACAGAATGAAACTAAGTGACTTTAGAAGCACCATGAGTTCTTGAACACTGCAGGAGAAAAAAGGTACCAGCATCTCCATTCACTACCTTAATGATAGAAAAGATTGAAGTCAACAAGGCTAATCAGATTTATAGGAATAATTGAGGTCAACGTGAAAGGGACAGAGAGAGTGAGAGAGGGAGAGAATTACTTTGTATTAAATACAAATGAAATTATAATCTTCTCTCCAGGAATGATAACTATCATGCAAACACAAGGAACAACCCGACTGATTTAGATATTTTTTTTATCTAAATAACAATAGACGGGGAAGTAAGAGCAGCATATACAAAACCCTTTAACACTTCTCTGTAAAATGAGCAGAGGGATTCAGAGCAGAACAAAGCCAGTCCACCCAGAGTTCTCTCTAAACCATGCTAATATCACTTTCTTAAGGAATTAATTTCCTGCCTGAATAAGTCATGAAAAGGGAATTATTCCCCTCTTTGATATTGAGACTGGTATTGTGGACTGAATGTTACGATACTTCTTCCAACATAACTCCAGGTTTTCATTTTACGGTGTAGAAATGTAAGAAAGTTGTGATAAAATGTATAGATGAAAGAAGCCAAGCAGCACTTCCAGTGCTACAGTCTTCCAGTGCTACAGTATGTATTGGCCTCCAGTATGTATTATTCTCCATAGCAGGAGCACTACCCATGAAAAAAACAGAGGGATGGTTGCAGTATTAATACCAACAGATACAGATAAGAGAATTTATAGCATATGTAAACACTTTGTTGAGCTCTTGTTATAATAAACTGAAATAGAGAATACTGTATGTAATTTGAAAAGAATCACCATTGTTGTTTATTATTGACAGCCATGTCAATCTCTTGAGGTTCTCTGGTGATTTCCTTGACACACTTAGATTGTCATATAATTTTGTGCTTCCTCAGCCCTTGTTATTTTCTGTTATTTTCATTACACTGCTTTGTATTAATTGCATATTATTATGTTATTGTGTATGCCTGAAATCTATCGGTAGTTTAGCACTACAAAAACTTGTTTTTCTGTATACATTTGGTATATTCTACTGTTTTCCCCTCTTGTTTAGTGCCCCATGGTATTGTCCTAGATAGACCCCCCCTGCTTCTTACACATTCGCTCATTTGTATTGTTAGCTCCCATTGCATACACTTGGCCTGGAGGATTTATTGTGTTTTTACACTTCATGTGACCAGTGTACGTCCTCTGTAATGTACTCTGAGATGTAAGCTTCTGTACAGCAATGCAGAATAGCACCAACTATGTAGGACTACAAGTCCCAGCAATGCATTATAGTGGGGGGGGGGGCTGCTGGTGGCATTCTGCATAGCTGACTTATTATAATGTATTGCTGGGACTTGTAGTCCCGCATAGCTGGTGGCATTCTGCATTGCTGTATGATGATTATACAGCAATGCAGAATAGCTCCAACTATGTGGGACTACAAGTCCCAGCAATGCATTCAATTTTAAGTAGGGATACACCACTGCCAATACTGGGCATTTTCACAAGTACTCACACTCGTGAAAATGCCCCGATACTAAACGCAGATACCGGGGTTCTGTCGAGAACGTCGACGTAGTCGAATTTGCCGACCTCATCATATGCGCTTGCGCACAGATCAGTATTATCGAGGAAACCAGGATTTATTCACAAAGTATTTTGTTTAAATAGTTAATTGTGACCGTTAATAATATTCCATCCATCATTTACTGCCATCCGTCATTTACTGCCATGGACGGCATATTATTAACTGTCACAATTAACCATTACAAACGAATACTTTGTAAATAAATGCCATTTTCCTCGGTAATCCCATCTGTGCGCAAGTGCAGATACTGGATCGGTGTTCTCAATAGAACACTGCACTAAAATTTTAAACAAGCGGCTGCCGAGGTCCCGCGCTTGCTGGGGACCTCGCCAGCCTTCCTGTTAACATGCGGTGCCATGGTGGTTGGGGGGCGTTCATGGTTCCTTGCACCGGGGCACTGAAGGTTCTAATTACCCCTCTGATGAGAACTACTGTCCCTGGATGCAGAGATGCCTTGCTGCTTAGCTGGGGCCAAAGGGTGATGAGCAAAACGCTCCAGACGAGCAGCTGTATCCCTGCCCCTGTCCCGATCTCTGTCTCATGCTGGCTTGCTCGGGGGCTGGTGCGGGGAACTTGCGCTGCCGCCATCTTGAGCCGCGAGGCATGCGAGCAGGCTGCCTTTCTTCTTAGTCATCCCCACGGAGCATGATGGTCGCTCATGGCACAAAGGGGTGACCCAGGGTACGTCAGAGAGCAGCAGCTGCAAGCTAGTGAAGAGTGGACGAATGAATGAAAGGATACACCAGCGGATGAAAATCAGGATAAACGGTGAGAGTTAAAATATTTATTAAGAATAGTGTCCACAGGAACAAGCAGAATCATAAACCAGAACAAGCCAGAGTCAGAAGCCGGAGTGGGTAGTCGTCCAAGCCAAGTCAGGAACACAGAGATCAGCGTCGTCAGGAACAAGCCATGAGTAGTGATGGGCTCAGGCATGTTCGCAGTTCCACGTGCCGAGCCCGCCAGGAAGCTGACAGCGCCGCAGCGCCAATCACAGGTACTGAGACATTATCCGGTCCGCAGCTGCAGAGATCGGGATATGTCTCAGTGCCTGTGATTGGCGCTGCGGCGCTATCGGCGCGTGGAGCTGCGAACACGTCCAATTCATCCAGTGTCTCCTTTTGGGGCTGAGCTTTAACTGGTAAATTATATCAACATGCCCTAGATGCAGTGGTACAAAATATAGCTGCCATAGTAACGTGAGCCTCATAAACTTTCTCCAAACATGCCTTTCACAGGACCTATGAAAAGGTATCTTCCCAGGCTCTAATCATTCTGACAGGAATAGACAGAACCCTTGTGTATCAGCCCCTTAATTAAAACCGATAAGTTTAGATGTTTATTTTATCAGAGTCCAACAGGAGATTGGAAAAGAAGATTTGCCTAATTCTGTTCTTCTTACATTTGCAAACACCTTTTTAGATGCTCTCATGTGTAAGTAACATTCTTTAGTGTGGAACAGGTTGAGCTATGAGTACTGTGACTTAGAACTCAAGAGGTTATGGAAAAGGACTCCCCAGTCTATATGATTTGTAAACAGATAAACACCATTAATTTATGTTCTTTCTTTATGCTGGCTGGGATTCAGAACTGAGATAAATAAACTCAGTGGGATTGTTTTAATTAGGCCTGCAGGATAAACTCTTTAGAGCCAGAAAGTAGAAAGAGACATAATTACTCATTGTAAACCCCTTAAGAGAAGAGCAAAAATAAGGTTTTGTACCTGGCATGTTACTGCTATTATTGAAAGAGGCCAACATTAATTTCTTAAGCGTGCCAGGATGAAGAGCATAAACCAGTGCAGAAGTATCCATATAGTAGTATGAAGCAGAAACAAACTAAATTGTCTGACTTTTACATAATCCTTTTATGACCAGAATGTTTTTTTTTTATGAAGCTTCGATGCCCAGACCAACTTGACAATATATGTATTCATTTGTTTGTCTGATTGACAACAGGTCTGAGAAATAGAAACAAACACAGTTGGACATTCCTAGTTCTCTCTAGTTGAAGTGACAGCAAATTTAGGAGTTAAATCTTAAAATTGCATTCAAGTATCTTAACTATTAACATTTGGGCCTTACAAAGTTATATTGTATCCATGATCAACAGAACTCAGGGAAGTTTGCAAAATTCTGCAAGGCTAGTTAAATATTCTTAGATATAGACTTGCCTATTTTCCAGATCAAATTTGAAGACAGAGAACATGCATTTGGTATGCCAGACTTGGCCATTAAATCCCCTTGCTACTGTCTTCTTTACAAAACCTAGAATCAAACAACTGTCACTGCAGGGGGACACTTTATCCAACTCTTCTAGTGGTCTTTTCTAGATGTACTGATGCTAAGTGCACAAACTGTCTCTTTAAAGGAGAACTATGAGGTGAGTGCTTTTCACTCACCTCATAGTTCTAGCCGACGTGTGACAATGAGACTGTCAAAGGTCGGCTCAGTAGATCGGGAGGTGAGTGAACACATACCGGCGTTCGCTCACCTCTCGATCCTGTCACAGCTCTCTGCCGTGACAGGGGAGGGGCTGGATTCCCCCCCATTCCGATCGGACGGGGAGAGGGGGTGGGTACAGCTGGCTCTGCCTCTAGATAGGCAGAGCCAGCTGTCACTCACGCAGCTGGGTGGTTCCTGACATAATTGTCGGCATCCGCTGCGGCGTCTTAGTATACCGTGAGCAGTAGCTCGCAGTCTACTGAGCTTAGGGTGACAGGAGGAAGCTAGTTTGTGTCCTCCCGTTACCCTAAGGAGACCTATGGGGAAAAGCCTTAACCCCATGGTTCTCCTTTAAGCCCTTTCACCCCCGGTCTCCACATGCTGTAAAATAATGCTGGACCACTGTTTTGTGCAGAATTCAAGTTTATTAAATGCGTGTGTATTGATGACCCCGCTTGGAGCGCTGCCCACCGGAGCAGCAGCGACGCTCGGCGAGGTAAGTAAGGGTTAAAAAAAACCCTGGTCCGGCGAGGGGAGCTACAGGTGGCATTCTTAGACTGCAGTTTTTTTTAAAATATATATCTATTGCTAACAAGCAGTAGATATATGCAAAAACATAAAACAATTAAAGTTACCCATCATGTAAATACTTACCTCTGTCTCTGTTGCTCGCTCCCCCGGTGCAGTACACAGGTCCCGATTGGCCGTGCAGGAGGAAGATGTGGGCGGGCACAGTCCATATCACCTGCAGGGAGAAGAGACTCAGTAGAAGTGAATGGATGCAGCAGAGACTGTGCATGTGGGACAGACTTCATGTGGCAGGAAGAAACAGCATTCAGGGCTGGATCAGAGACTGGCACCAGCGCTGGAGGGACTGCTAAAAAACAACAGGAAAGAAGAATATTATCGGATCACGAGGCATCATTTAAGGTAAGTCCTTAAAGCAGCATTAAAATTGGGAAAAAATGGGAGGGTTTAATGTCACTTTAACTTTCTAACACAATATAATGGATGTAAAGGTAATAGCTACAGCCAGCTATATCATTACCATAGATAACACAATGTGCACCCCCCCTTCCCCACCACCACCCTGAAGCCTATCATGTCCACACAGCCACATCCCACACCCCTGCACATTATTTCTTGCAGAAATAACTTACCATTCATCCAATAATAAATTCAATCCTCTAGTACTATGCCTGTTTGAGCAGAGGAGGGAAGGGAATGAAATCACTGACATGTGAAATATAGACTAAAAGTATCATTGTAGTGATGACAGATTTTAAAAAATACAGCCGTTAAAAAGGAGATCACAAACCATTAATTCAAGTCACACTTTAAGCAGCACTGTAATTCTTACAACCTTTAGGCATTAGTAAGTAATCTAAGTTATACACGTAATGAAGTAACCCAGTCATGGTTGCTCCTTTATGTTTTTAAGAGACTTACTACTGGTAGAGTTTATTGGCTTATGACCTCCTTATTTAAAGAGTAGTGTTTCCTTCACAGTCAACTCAAGTTTACAATGATATTCCACATTACACATGTCAGGTATTTCATTACACTGCTGCACCAGCACACACTTCTAGTTGTTTATTAAAAAATCACAAATGAGAAAAAAAAAATTATTTCAATATAAAAAGGAAACTATAAAAGAAAATATTAGCTTTGTACATGAAGTGGTCCATCTAGAAAGTTCCTTTATTTGGATGATACAACAGAGCTTAGTGGTTGTTTTGTCTGCAGCACATAATGGAGTGTGAGAACCTATTCAGTGGAAGCTGTGAAGGTACACCAGACACATTTAGTGCAGCAATAGAAGCAGAATTATAGTGAAAACAATTCCGTGAAGGGAATCTCATCTCTTCAGAAAATACGGCATCCATATAAACCTCAAGTAAACTTAATTTGTAGCACTGGATGTAATAAAAAAAAATAAATGCCTTCATAAGATATACAACTAGAGAACCAAATTGCTCATTAATGATTGCTGGGGAACGCTCTTTAGTTTGCATGGAGATTTCAGGCTATTTATTTGTGTATGAATAATAGCAGCTTAGGTTGCCTTGCATGTTATCATGAGACCATGAGATCTGCAATAGCTCTCAGGCATTCTAAATGCAACTTAAGGCATGACATGAAATAATATTGACTAAGAGGCCACTTCAGTATGTATTATAGCAACTAATGGCTCTAACTAATTGTAATGTTATTTTAAAAGAAAACGCTAAAATAAAAACTCTTTCACAGAGTGGGAAAGTCCTTCTTCTGATGTTCATGTGGCTACCTGGGTAATGTGGGCACTTCTCTTTGACTGTCCAGTGGCAGGGTTCTCTCAGACTCCAAGAAGACTGAAGAGCAGAGTCGTCCCTATAATGAAGGAGCTTGAGGTGGTTGCTTCAGGCGGCATCTCATTGGAGGGCAGGAGGATGCAGGTGAGTGGCCACAGCATCCGAGTTTGCTAAGAACTCTAAGCAACCTATGACTCTCTCTCTGCGGCTTCCCCCCCCCCCCCCCCCAAGCTCCTGGCAACCGGTGACATCAGTGAGCCAGGTGAGAGACCGGAAAGAGCCATTTACATTACTACTGCAGAGGAATGATGAAGTCACGATTAGGGTACCAGTTGGTGGAGGGTACAGACAGCAGTGCTGAATCACCGATCTGCACTCCTAGGAGGGGAGCGGGGGACAAGTGACACCACACTAAAGGTGAATAAAAAATTGGTTGTAAACTTTTATTGTAAAGAAAAAATGCTGAGTGAATGGATCAATTGTAATAAAGTGGCGTCAAAACCTATTTTTTAGACTTGAATAAAGGGGTGATGGGTAAGAACATTTGTCAGATATTTAGGTGTTGTTTGAGTCCCTCTTTTCTGAGTTCTTTCACCGGTCAGGAGTGAGATGGGCTTCTACGTCTTTTGCAAAACACGCGCAAAACACGTTCAATTGGCAAAATAGTACAAGCTCTGGTCAAAACAGGTGCACATGTTAAAAGGAGCGGCTAAACAGATTTGCATATACAAAAAAATTATCTAAGAGGCTAAAAATGTTGCAATTGCTTTGATAAATTTCATTCATTGCACTTTCAGTCACATGTCTATGATACGCAGGGAGGAATTTAAAAAATGTAGGAAAACATACATGTGTTTTTAACAGAATGCATACACATTCAAGTGTCACATGATATATTTCAAAGCTTAATTAAGAAAAATATTTAAAGTAGAAGGAACCTTCTAATTAATGACATTAGGGTTCTAATACTTAAGAACATTTTATTTATTTTTTATTTTATATATCTTTGAGAATTACTATTCGGTATCTTGGGGTTTGTTTGATATACTGTATTTATATTTCTATAGCACATGTTTTTATTAATATTTCTCTACTCTTCATTTTGTGCCTGGAAGCCTTCCTTTTATGTCTAGCCTTGAAGCTGTATAATTGTATTTAATGAAGGCTTTCTTACTTACTACCTGGTCTAAATGAGCACACAAATAAGAATTATCAGTGTCCTCATTTAACCCTTACTACCTTTCACTGAACAGTTGATATTTCATTTATGAAAAGACTTTAACTTCCAATTGTGTGCGTTTATTGATAATATGAAAACTGCAAATAAAGTTAAAAACTAAAAATGAGAAAAAAATAGAGACACAGCAGAACACTATCACATGACTATTCTATGTGGGTTATCTCTCAGTTACCAAGAACTAGTGTACTACTGAGAATCAAAAGCTAATGACCCTCTTCTGTTCATGGACTTTATGACAAATGACAGCTAATACAAGCTCTACAGTAGCACACAGTGACAGACAGGAACAACTGCAGCACCGCACAATCGTTCAAGATAATCGCTGGTCCCCTTGACCTGTGTAGCTGTCAGTTGCTATAAAAACAGCAATTTATCTAGGGTCAGTGGAAACGATTCTCAGTCATGCTAATACATGAAATATACTGATGCCTAAAGAATTGAGTTACATAAAAATTAGGATTTTTAAATATAATTTTTAATTTTTTTTACTGTATTATTTAAAGGTGTAAGCATAGTTATAAAGTACTCTACCTGTTTATTACACTTCCAGGCCCTCTTCATCACAACTAGTGATAAAAATCATACCTTCAATGTAGGAACACTTAGGAACACTATGCAGCCTCCATAGGACTGTACTAGAGTATCCTCCAAAGGGTATTCTGCAACCTCTACACTTAAAGTGATATTAAAGGCAAAACATTTTTCCCTCCCCCCCCATGTAAATGTTAGCACTTACCTTAAATTATGTCTCTTTTTCCGATCTTCCTCTTCTTTCCCCATGTTTTCATCTGTCCCTCCAGCGGAGTGACGTCACTCCGATCCAGCGCTGACTGCTCTGTCTCTCCGATCCAGCGGTGTCTGCTGCCGGGTGCGCGCGTCCATAGACTTAGCTTGCGTCTCTGCTCGTCTCCCGGCCGAGAATCGGAACTGCGCATGCGCCCGCCCCAAGATCCTTTGCGGCCGTACGAGCAGTTCCTGATTCTCGGCTCGGGAGCGAGCAGCGATAACAAGGTAAGTTTTTTTAATTATTTTAAGCATTTTTTTTTTTTTTTACACTTCTTGCCTATATCTACTGCATGCTAGCAGTAGATATAAGCAAAAAAAAAACAGAGGGTTTAGAACCCCTTTAACCATGTGCCTATGCCCAATGAAGCTATAGAGAGCAATAGCAATACTTGGAGAATGCACCCATTATCCTTTGTAGCAGTGCATGCATAGTTGTACAGTACGTGGTGATAGTTTGTAATGACAATTACATATCTTCTCCTTAAATTACTTCTTCCTTGTATTGAATGAAACATGCAAATATTAAGAAATATCAATTTAAAACAATTACACTCAAGTGTAGATCTTTGTGTGGCAACAGAAATGCAACAGTATATGCGGCAGATCCTGTCTCTAATGGACTAGATGGGTGTTCTGTAGCGGGTTAGAGCTGGCAATGGAGAGACCTAGACATGTTTCCAAAATGGAGACAGTATCCATCGGTTTCTTCCATTTCCCGCTAGAGATCGATCCATCTGGCAGCTTTAGCGCATCTGTCTGCACAAGGTTACCGTAGCTAGGAATGTGTTTTGGGGAATCTGATCCCCTTAATCAGCCTCAGGCAAACACAGTGCTTAAATTTAGCCAGGAGGTTAAGCCCTGTTCCTTAAGTACATAAGTTAGATCATACAGAGACTGTGAGTCCTGGCAAAGGGGCAAATAAACACAGGACATATCACTTGAGGATGCCAACATGACATAGATTAATAAGGCACACTGAGTTTAATGCACACCCACGGTTACCAGCCTTACTATATAACACAAATCTGGTGTTACATCTAGGTCTGGGGAGCCTGCTGTGCATGCTGGGAGAGCTATTAAAAATCGAATGCACTTCCTGGCACAGTCTCTTCACTCCAGGGTCTTCACCCTGTCATGATAGATCTGTGATCCACAAATATAGGTCCCAGGCCTGAGGGTACTGGACCGCCTTTAGCTTTAATTGCAACACACATTCGCAGTGGCATCATTTCAATAAGCTTATGCAATGTCGCAACATTTATTTCCATACAGAATTGTGTCAATTTTTCATCTTGTAGTGATCTTGTAGTGATGATGGGAGAGTGATGATTGGACCACTGCATACAGTCTTCTCTAGCACATCTTAAAGATTTTCAATGGGGTTAAGGTCTGGACTCTGTGGTGGCCAATCCATGTGTGAAAATTATGTCTCATGCTCCCTGAACCACTCTTTCACAATCTGAGCCCGATAAATCCTGGCATTGTCATCTTGGAATATGCCCGTGTCATCAGGGAAGAAAGAAAATCCATTGCTGGAAAAATCTGGTAATTCACTATATTCAAGTAGGCAGCTGACCCTATAACATTGCTGAACCTGAACTTATTATCCAATGGAAGGCTTTTACCTATTTGCTTAGCTAATTCCAGCTGGTGACTTTTTTTTGTCCAGGCAGTGTATATTAAAAATATGACTTGTTTTATGCTGGGGAAAGGGGATGTGTTTACATTTCTTCAATACACCAAGTATTGATATGTGTCAGAAGGCTAGGCATGGTGCACATATAAATCAAACTCAGAAAAGGTTATTACAGTTGTCACTAATAGCAGAGAAAACTAAAGGATTTTGGAAGAAGGCAGTAGCATTTAAAATTACTTGATTTTTTTTTTTTTAAACTGGAATTCATCTTTAATTCCCGCCTTATAAAAACCCTACACTTACAAAATCAATTAACGTAAATTATAGTTCCACCAGTTTTACCAATAAAAAGAAAATATTTTTCTGTTTGCTTTACTTTACCAACTCCATTAGCGAGTGTGAATATTTCAATCTTTATGATTGTCAGATAAATGCTATCGCATAGGCTGTTGCTCAAGGCTGGGAAATAATTTCTATGACAAATTTAGCAATTCACATCCTCCTTTTTTACCCCATTAAAATAAATCAGGCCTGTGAACTAATGTTTAATATGATGGTCCTCTAATGAGATGCTAATGTTGGAGCATAGAACCTAACTGGAAGATAAGGTGATTGCTTGGCTTATCTATAGGCGAGTCCCTTTGTGAGTCTGAAGCCAGGGTAGCACAATAAAACTGAATGGCAATTGTAAAAAGAGAAACAAAGCTGTGAGAGAAGCTTGGTCAAGTCTCAAATCCAAGTGAAGTGTGATGCAGAACTATAAATGAGCCCAAGAGTTTGCAATAATTGTATGATAAACAATTGTATGTTTTATAAAATAAATACAATTTCACTTTTCATCTTATGTTGCATATCAGTGCTTTGGATCTCTGTATTCTCTTTGCAGTTGCTTCCCATCTACATGCACTCCAGCGATGACTGTATGGCATTTCTTAGAGTAACAACTTTGGGAACTAGTGTTAACCCTAACTCAGGGGGTTGAGCACAGGGTGAACTCAATGTACGCCTCTCCCCTTAAAACTATTAGGTAAACAATATTAGAGAGAATGGGGTTTCAAATGAGGCATCAATATTTTTTCATATCATAAAATATTTTATTGTACAACAACAAAAAATTGAAATTCAATTCAGGTGGAACAACCACCATGACATATATGTACAAACAGTTACCTACATCAGTCTATACCACTTGCGTATCAATCATGTTACTATATATTATTTATATCCATATAATATTCAGACAAAAGATATCTCTGGGCTTGTATAGGAAGATATTTACCTACACTTTTCGCTTAAACAAGCTTTGTCAGGGGGATCTGATCGGCAACCTTTAAACATAAAACAAATATTGAAACCCACAACACATCAAGTACAATAATTACATAGTAAAATAGTACATGGTTTGTCTTAAAATACATCCATAAGATCATAGTACCTTCTGATGACTGACCATCATCGATTCAGAACCAGCATCACCTGGAAGGAGGCGGATCAAAAGGCCAGCCCGATGGAAAACACCCTCCATAAACTAGAGGGCACGATATTGTTTACCTCTCAGAGTAACAACAGTGGACCATACAAATAAAAAAACTGGATTCTGCATGACTGGTTTAAGAATGCAGAGATTTAATGTTTTAATTGACCAATAGAGTCTGGTATTTTCTTCTTAAATTGGAAATAAAAACAAACTGCTAAATACACAATTCAGTTCATGTCTAATGTTTTGCATGCCAAAGTATTTGTTATTTCAATTTTTCTGACCTACTGTCCGGAGTCCCAGGTCTTCCATCTTCTATATTGAGGAGGAGGATGATCCTACTTCCGGTGCCCACATTGCTGTCTGGGTGATGTCTTATCAGGCTGCACAGCGTTAAGAAATCACAAAAAGGCAACTACACAGCTTGGGAAAGAGACTGCAGTACTGGATTCAACAGTCATTAGTCCTGAGGTGGCCAGGGGATATGGATGGCTGAATTAGAGGAGTAAAAACAAAGCATTACAAGGTAATTTTTTAAGGTGCTAAATGGGTGATGGGGGGTGGGTTACAAAAAGATTTGTACACTGACGGCCTTAAAAAAAATAAAACAGTTCACCCACCAAAGCTTAATCTAACTTAGAACCCACCCACCTACCCAGCTGCTTACTTACTAGACATGTGCAACAGTAAAAAATGTATATAGTTTCATTTCGTTTTGATTCAGATTTTGCTTTATTTTGTTTTTCGGAATTTGGGTCCCAAAGTCAATTCGTTTTGGAATTCAGATGAAATTCGTTAGCGGAAATCCGTACGAAATTTCGTTTCTAATTTGTTTCGTTCGTTCGTTGCAGCAAAGTGACATTTAAGAGGGTAAAAACGTGTTTTTGTTCTCAAATGTCACTTTGCTGCAACAAAATTTCATCCAAAAAATTAAAGTTCGTCCAAAAAAAATGAATCCAAAATTCGGAATCGGAAATTCGGATTCGTTTGCATTCGTTATGTCCGTCATTCGGAATTCGGGCACATCCGAATTTCCGAAATTTTGTCCGAATTTTGATTCGGAAGGAAACGAATCGTACATGTCTATTACTTACCTCTCCATGACAGTGGTGGCCTTCTTCCCTCCTTCACTGTTTACATCCTCAGAGCCAAAATCTTCTCTGGTGCTGGCCATACCCCCTAAAAACTTTCATAGGGCTGTAGTCCAATGCTTCAGATGTTAGATCAGCCCTATTCAAACCTGTGGGGCCCTACTGCACAGAAGCAGTCAGTGGCGGAGATTTTGAGTCCATAAATCTAATCAATGGAAGAGGCCTCAGCTGTTGTGAAGAAGTGAGTAAGCAGTTGGGTTCTAGGCTATATTAGGTTTTCTATGGCTACACCAACCTGCATATATTCCATATCTGATAAGACCTGTGACATTTTAATATATAGACGTGAGATAATATCACAGACATGTTCCGTGTTCAGTGGTCAGTAGTAGACAAATGTTCACAGACATGGGCAGCTCGGGTCCTCACATTTGAGAAATTAGCACCTAGATGCTAATGAATCTATGATCTAACCTTTATTCTTGTTGGTGTGGATAAGAGTATTCAAACCATCTCCTCATAAGCCCTCAAATGAATCTTCAGACCTGGCAGCTGCAGTAGGGTGAGGTCATCCCATCTTAGAGACACCAAACTATGTGATTCCACTAATTTTTCTGAGGTCAATGTGAATATGTTCCTAAATATGAATCCAAAATATTAGCTGTGGGGAGATGATGATAATCCCTTCGGATTGTATGCATTTTGAGTTCCATGCAGATGCAAAATGGTGTGTCCCTGACTTATAGAACAACTTAGAGACCATGATTGTTGGCGTTCGGAGCCATGGAGCGAGTATCAGCAAAACAGCAGAATTTGTTAAATGTTCAAGAGCAGCTGTTGTTAAAGTGTTTAAAGACTGGACTGTCAGACGAAAATCTGTGTCTGATCGTGCTAATTGTGGCCGTCAGCGACTAGTCAATGTTAGGGCAGAACGGAGAGTGGCAAGACTGGTACAAGACAACAGAAGGGCAACAGTGCAGTGTCAGATTCCTCACATCACCTTTCAACATTTCGTGCAGTCACGAGGCGGCCCAACGAAGTCATCCCGTGGAGTTATCTCGTGGCCCAACGAAGTACTGAGGGGGTGGTCATAATAATCTGGCCACTCAGTGTATCTCTATACAGTATATGTAAGAGCTAAAACTTTGAACCCCAAATAAGTTCACAAATCTTTTCCACTTGATAATCCACTGGTTAAGTCGTGCTGTACCATAAAACTTTCAATATCCATAAAGTCTATTGTAACAGTAATTTTGTTTCTAAAGAATGTGCATTTTTTTCTTCAAGAGGCAAGCATGAATACAGTCTGTGTATAATAGTCTAATTGTGGCTCTCTGTGAAAATATCTGAGCTTCTGATGTTGCGTAGGAGGGCAGCATATGCTGCTAATTTTTTTAGAACACACTCCTGATGTCTTTTATTCTTGATAATGTCTCTTGGAACATTGCTAAAAGCTTTTTTGACAAAACACCATAGCAGATGAACTGTTAAGCCCATTGCATTTGGAACTTGTTGAGAGCTTGTAGTATTAATGTTTTGGGTTTTTTCGGGTATGCATGTGGTTTATAAGAGGAAGTTGGCACTTTACATTCCATTTTCCCACATTTATAAATGCTGAATTATAGGACCTAATGGCCACAGAACAATAGTAAGTCATGTTTCCATTCTGTTAATCATCACAACATGGCCCAACTTGTGATGGTAATTAAAGCCTGAATGAAAAATCATGAAAAGTTTATTTAATCCTAAACAAAGAAAAATGTGAATGTGTATAATAGTTAAAGCCTATCTGGATATAAATAGGAAGAGATCATGTTTTTATTTCAATCTGTGACCCTGCAAAGGGGGTTTTTCTTACTTTGTGTCCCTGTGACACCCATACAAGAAACAGGGGTTACCGGTTGTCATTGGAGCAGGAAGGCACAGACAGCAATAAAAACAATGTCAGAAGTTCTAATGCAGGGGCAGGCAACCTTGGCATGCCAATTCTGGTGAAGCTATGCATCCTCCTCATGGGTCTGCCTTCGGGAGTTATGCCTGTGGCTGTCAGAGTCTTGCAATGTCTTATTGGGCTTGCAGTTCCACAACAGCTAGGGCACCAAGGTTGCCTACCTCTGTCACTTCCTCACTCTTCAAAAAATTTGATTTTTGTTTTTGCCTGTGTCCTTATTAAATAGATTCCCAATCACTTTCTGGCCAACAAGAAGTTAGAGGAAATACCACAACATTGGCAAAGACAACAATAAAAACTTGAAAGAGGTTCTAACCATTCACTGTGTTATTAAAAAAAAAAAGTTTGGTATGGTTTTTTATAAAATTACCAATTTGACAACATGATTTTTTTATAAGTCAATTACATATGAAATATTACATATTAATATTGTGTAGTCCTAAAATCAGCCACCTTCATTTGTTTTTAGCTGTGGTGAAAGCAGCGTGTTATTTAAAGAACTTGAATGAGCTATCGGAGCAGTGACCCCCTCCCATATCAGGTGGCTGAGTTCTAAAGCTGGCCATACACTGTAATAAATTCCCCGTGGGCTGAATAAAGAAAATATAACAGATTCCTCCATCAATGCTTATGAGCGTTGATCAAAGAATCTCCAGGTGTCTTTATTGTAGATTTTCCAACCTGGCTCCCAACCAGCTGATCGAGGTATGGCGGCCGAAAAGGGTGCCGACAGCGGCACCCACTGTACGAATTTCAGCCGCTTCATCAAAAAGCAGCCAAAAATTCTCACGGTGTATGGCCAGCTTTAGGATACTATGGCCTTATTCACATGGGCCTAACCTTACATAAAGCAGTGTGTACAGCAAGCATTTGCAGGCAAGCTTTGTTGAAGACATTAAAGCAATGTTCAGCACGAGTTTGGGGATGTCAAACTCAGATCCCAATGGGGTTGCAGACTGCCTCTAAACAAGCTGCTTGCAGGCTCCAGTTTCAGCACTACATAAAGTTCATTGAAAGCTTCCTGAAGCCTCCAAGCAGCTTCATTAAAATGACACTCATCACAGCCATTGGGATCTGTGTTTAACATTACCAAACTGGAACTGAAAAGGTCTTTAAAGAATTAAAAAAAAGATGCTTAAAGTTTGCCAAAAGCTTTGCAAAAGCTTGCTGCACTATGTGGCAGAGGTGTGTAAATCTCAGGACCGGATGGATATAAAACCTTTGGCAGTGAAAACAGCTCCCATGTAAATATTGCCCCTAGTGTAACTTTAACGGGCAGCTAGCCTGTAGCCAGCCTGATATTTTGACATTGTTATCTATGTTCATTTGGATTTCCCAAAGCCCAGGTCATTGTCTGCTTCGGCCTGCTGTTGTGAGTGTTCTCCAGCAGAGTGAAAAGTTGCAGGGATTGTAAATATGTATTTCTCTCTGGTCAATCAGTAGGAGGTTTATAGCCAGTGATGCATGCTAGGGAAGGGAATATATATTTGGAGTGATCTTCCAGAAGGGTACTTTGCCTCCCAGGCTTGTCCAGAGAAGGATACCAATAAGAGGAGGCTTTGTGTTTGCCTCCTGGGCTTCTGCTGGGGAGGCAGCTGCAAAAGCTTACCTGTGTAATGGGGCCTGAATGATTTTTGCTGTATTGCTGCAGGGTACATTCAGTGGAAGCAGAGCACAAAGATATCTACCATATGAGCATCTTAGGAGGCTTCTGTTCTAAAGAGTGTCCTGAAGAACTTGGTATAAGCTGTTGTTGGTAGACATTGCAAGAAGTTTCCCCTGCTCATCCACCAAGGTACGTGTGATCAATTGCATAGGCCTGGGTTCTGCTTGGCTTCTCTTAAAGTGCCAACTACTACTTTACTAAAAGGGAAGTCTGAATCTCTGTCTATTTTGAGTATTCTAGGCCCTAACCCCCTCTGTTCAGTTTACTGTGTTAAATAACCTCTTAAAATATACTGGCAACTGGCGGCCAGTTTCCTCTTTTCCCCCACAAAAAGTCAAGGATTCCACCCTGAGGGTTGAAATGCTAGCCTACCGAGCAGCCTGGGGGTCCTCCTCAACTGCCTAGGGGTTAGGGAGTGCTACACTTATGTGGCTGGATAAGGGATTTTCACTGGTGCCCATGGGGTCCTTTGCCATCAAAGAATAAAATGTTTCTATATTGCTTTACAAGGAAAAGCGGCACCGACTTTTGTCACTTTGCCTGACAAAAAAGGGTTGTTGGCAGAAGATGATACACTAGGGAAGTTCTGACAATAAAATATGAAGGGAGTGGACATGTTATCTCTGCTGGAAATGCAACAGCATATTGAGATGTAAAATGTCTTTTGAGCTGTAGGTAGTGCTGTAGTGCAATGTTAGTCTATGCTAGTCTTTGATTGCATGCTTATCTTTGATACACAGGATGTTCTCTCTGTATGCTCTATAATGCTGTATTCTGATGTAATGTTCTCCTAAGCAAAGAAAACGTAACTCAGGATTTGTCAAAATCTCAGTGCTTCATCTAAATACATAACCAACAATCTCATCCTGCCATGCTGCTATAGCAGAGTTAGATACCAATGCAAAGGTAGGCTTTCCCCAGCATCTGCGAGACAGTGGCACATAAAAAATACAATGGACAACTGGAAATACTATACAATATTCATACAGTAAAACTTAGAGGGTTATTCACAAAAGAGCTGAAGGATCCAGCCGTAGCTTCGGCTGACCCTTCGGCTCGCTTTGGCCGCCTGGGCTCCAGGGCCGCAGCGAGGGTGAGGCGACGGAGGGGGGCAGAGGAGGGAGCCACTGTCACAGCAGCATGGCCGAGCGGTGAGGAGATAGAGAAAGCCGCTCGGCCAGGATCTGACAGCCGGCGGCTCCCTCTCTCCTCATGTCATGGCCGGCTCCCTTCAGTTATTTTTTTTTTGCCCGGGACCTGCTAGAAGTCTCTGGCAGGTACCGGCCAATAGTAAACAGGTGGGCGGAGCTAGCAGTGATGTCACCCCTAGCTCCAATTGTTTATATTTTGCCGGAATCTGTCAAATTCTACTTCATGTGGCGCGGAGTTTGTCGTGTGCCGTCGGGTCGGTGTGCATCGTTTTTTTAAAACAAATTTCAATGTATTTATTGTTTTCATTTTTTATTTTGCCGAGTCGTCATCGTGGACGATGCTGGACATTGTGATTGACCCTGGATTACATCGGTGGATATATTTTTTTCTTTTTTTAATAAAGGACTTGTCAAAAATCTTTTTTCCAAATAAAGGATTTTTGATTAAAGTCTGGTCTTTTTATTTAACTTTTATTAAAACCCTTTATTGAATGGGTAGGGGTTCCTTACTCATTCACAAGGGGGGTGCATCTGGGTGCCCCTTTATTAAAGTGGTAACCCGATTTGAATAAGCCCCCCTGCCCGCACCCCCACAACCTACGCCCCAGGACTTGTGGGGAAGAGGTCCTTGTCCCCATCGGCACAGGGACAAGGTGCTTTTCCAGGGGCGACCCTGAAAAAGCACCCTCCCAGTGCCAAGGGAATGTGGCCTGGTGCCAGGCCTGTGCTCGGATCAAGGGCCTGGCATGACTTTATGGGGGAACCCCACATACTTTCTTTTTTAAATTTTAACTCTGGATTCCACTAAAATTCTTACCAGATCTAAAGGGTCTGGTATGACTTTTTGGGGGGAACCCAACACTTTTTTTTTTTTTAAATAAGGTTCCTGTTGTTTTTTTTTTCTTTTCTTTAAAAAAATTTTTTTAACTTTTCTTAACCGTTTTAAATGTTCCTATTTTTTTACATTTATTTAAATAATTTTAATTTGTTTTTCATTTATTTACTTTTTTTCTATTCTGTTTGCTACCTTGGAGGTAGCAAGCAGAATAGCCGAGCCGAATGCCACTCAGTCGAACTCCTTCTGCACTTCGGCTCAGTCGAACATGCTCTGCTCCGAAGGCAGTCAATGTACGGCTGATTTTAGCCGATGTACGGCTGAAATCAGCCATACAGGGCTGAAGTAAATAGCCAAATAGCGTACGGCTCACTTCACTTCGGCTGGGTTATTCACTCTGCTGCCTTCGGCAGCTTTGTGAATAACCCTTTTAGTAATTAGTTATAGCTCCAGAAATGAAGACTAAAAACTGGACAAATTGGATTCAAATTGTCTGCAGCATATTGCATAAATCTGTGTTTTCTGATCATCTATTGTTGATTGTCCTCTGTCTCAATGTTCTCGCTATCAACTTGTCGCACAACGGCATTAAAATGCCTTTAACAAGTTTATGTTGATGCGGGTTACCATTTGGGGCTGCTAGTTAATTTCACCTGAGAGCTTTTCATCCCTCTAGTATGCCACAAAAGAAGTTGATTTTAATAGATTTTTCCTCACCAATTGAGCAAAGAACACCGCATTAATACACTCTGTTATTTCACCTCCCGATGGGTGGTTTGGATATAATGGTTCTCATACCACCTGAGTCAGTGCTAAATAAAGGCATAAATATTGGTTCTTTTTCATACACCAGCTGTGTGATGGAAAGAAATTATGTGTCAGAGACAAAAAGGAAACTACGGTATGTCCATTTGCGCAGTAGCTTTAAGGTTTCGACAGAAAGCCTTAAAGTAAGTCATCGACTAGCTATAAAGTTAGCTCAGTCGAGTGGCTAATGGTTGTAGCTATATATTGTTTAAACAAAATAAGTGTGAAATAATTACTGTACTTTACGAGAATAAGCCTGAGCATTAAGGGGACCATAGAATTTGCACAGTTTGTGCTCCTATGTTTCTAAGGATACTGGCAGTATATGGAGAGTGCCAGCATTGCACTAAGTACTGAATACTGAAAAAAATCCTGTTTTTGAACAATCTGTGTACACGTTGTAAGTGCTTTTATGGAAGGAGCCAAAAGGCTTAGACGGCATGCTGCAGTTTATTAACATTTGAGAAGTTGGTAAATTTTATCAAGTCTGTGGCTACTTATAAAGCTGTTTTGATTTCATTGAGCCGAGTGACACAGCACACGATGTAATGAAATATTCTGACCGCTGAACGATCTCATCTTTCCCCAATCAGGATGTACTGTTGACATAAACATTCTGAAAACACTCTTAAAGTTGAACTCGTAGCAAAACAAATATTGTCTAAATATAAGAGCCATGTTTATCCTTACTTGAATCCTGGTGCCCTTGTGCGTATTTATTCCTTATCTGTGCAGAAACCCAGCATGTTAAAGCTCCAGCACTTCGCTTTTGTAAGGAGCTTCCTGTAGTGAAGATGGGTCACTGCTACTCTTACTGCTTGCAGGGTGACAGGTCTTATATCCGCCCCTTCCCCTCCTACCTTGTAGTCTTCTGCAAGCAGCATCTACTGGTAGGACCTGCTGGGTCCAGCCCACATCTCGGCTCCCTGTACAGGCACAGTGATGATGTTCTTGCTAAACTTACAAGGTGATATCTGGGTTTTCAAAAGGTATTTCATGCACATACAGTAGATTTATTTTATTTCTGGGTATTGAGGAATATATTTAATGTAATGTTTTTCTGTTCAGAAATTATATTTAAATAGACACTGTTACTTTGTCCATTCTGTCAAAGTGACAGTGCCATTTGATAGGCCATTTCTTGGCAAGGTATATTCACCCATACACACGCCCTGCCCACCTCACTACTCTGTTGGAGGCCCTACCTCCATTGATTTAACAAAGCAGAGCTTTTGGGTATAGGGGAGCATGTGACCTCCCGCATATGACTTTGCTTGGGTCAAAAATAGCCAAAGACATCCAAAACCATCAGATATCAGTGCATATCCAGGGTGAACTCCGGCAGTGTGGAGTTGGCAAGGGAGCATGGCTTCACGAGAGTACCTTTTTGTGAGTGTGAGCTATGAAGAGGCACTGAATGGGCAGGTGAGAGTGTCTCTTAACAAGATTTACAAAAATGGTCCACATACCATGTTAATGTGTGTACACAGCTCTGGTAGGGATGTAGAATGTAAATGGCATATTACAACAACTCTTCCTGTCCTGATGTTAGGGGGAAGGGTCTGTGGCCTTGACAGGTTTTCCTTACCTCCCTCCACATGGGGGGGGTCTCACATTGGGAGAGCCCCTTACCTAGTACTTAGATGACCTGCATCGGTGGGTCCCTAAGTATCAGGGTCTGTCTGGCTTCGGCTAGGTGGACTTGGGTTTGCCTGCCCCCGTCAGGAGCCTTGCACCCCAGAGTGTTCAGGGATTATTATTAATATTACTAATAATAATCGTATTATTATTATTAGGCAATAGTCTTTATATTTACAGTGGACACTTGTTCTCTTCAGCTCCCGTTACATTGATAGGTCTAGTTACTGTATGGTGTGCAATCAGAACCCACCAATTTAGATTGTGAAAGGACCTTTAGGGAGAAGATGCCTTCTGGGTTGGGGGGTTAATGTTATGGTATGCAATCACTTACTTCATATTTATCTTACAATTCTTCCTTGTGTACAATCGGGTAATTAAAATAAAGGATGAAACAGTTAGCCAATAACATTTTCATTACATTTAAACATTCCAAAAAAGCTGTATAGAACCGTTAATCTTCAAGGAATTATAGTCAAAGAATGTCAGGGAAAATGTGTTGGCAGATGGATGAAATCTGTCCGAGGGCTAATTTGTACTGTACACAATTAACATATACAGTACATTGCTGCATCCCTCCTAGTTATAATAGGATTTCAGCAAAAAAACATCCCACCCACCCTGCACATTTGGGAGCTTTGGCATAGTCAGGTGTTGATTACCTTACATCTATGGATTCTTAATGAATAAGTTGCCAGCACAAGGTCTACCATGTTTGAGTAGAAAGCGCTATTCACATTCTCAATGAAGTGCCATGCCTTCTGTGCTGGGTGGGGCATCCCCCAGCCTGCCGAAGCTCCGGTTCCATCCCACCGAAGCTCCGCCCCATCTCAACAAAGTCCCCCTCATCCCACCGAAGGCCCCGCCAGCTCGGTAACCAAGCTGTGTGGGGAGGAGGACAGGGAGGACCCTCCATGTCCCTCACTTGATCATCTCTGCTGAGACATCAACATCCGTGGTCTACGTGCATTTTTTTTTTTTTTTGATTGGACAGCTTGGACCAATGGCGCTTTGTCATTGGCCCAAGCCATCCACAGAGCTAACGCCTCTAACACAGAGTAAAGGCTGTGACAGCTCTTGCCTTACCAAGTTAGGTTACACAAGCAGTGGGGAAGCTCGCTGCTGTGTAACCCAACAATGTGATAAATAGCACCTTGCGCCAAACCCTGTGTAGCTGCAAGCACTATAAGAAGTGTTACCCTCTGAATATATCAAATTATAATGAATGTGCTGTGTTTCATCTAGAACAATACATAAACAAATCTCTATAATAAATATGTGCTTAAATAATACATGTAATCAAAAAAAGTGTTAACCATGAATCTTCTTGTAAATAATAGTCCTCTGGAAAGTTCAATCATATATTCCGTGTTCAAATATACACAAATGTGGAATCACACGTATATAGTGCTCAGGATTTGTCCCGAGTGACCTAAAGTGGTGGCAGATTCAGCAGGACAACCCTGTATTTGCTGCTCATGTGATTATGTTAATTGAACATGAACATTTAGAAACTGCTTCTGTCAATACAAATCAATGGGAATGCAAGCATGATGCGGCTTAGAAGGCAACTCGGAATGATCTAAGGAATGTCTTCATCTGACCTTAAATGAAAGTTAATTGCACCTGAAAGCAAGCTGCATTTTTCATAAGTTCACACTGGCAACAGACTTTACCACCCTCAGAAAAGCAGTCGGTAGTGGATCGTTTTTTTGAGGGTGGCTGACAACCCAATTTGTTGTTTTTCAGGAAGCAATAATAAACTGCCTGTTGTTTTAACCTAATGGAAATTTTGCATTGCAATACCATGCTGCAACATTTTGCAGTGAGTCGCCTCCCCATATTAGGTTTTAGGTAAGCGGTCAGGGGGCATACCAAGCGCCTGTATTTTCCAACTTTTTGTCACCCTTTTATCCCTATGAGGATTTTGCAACGATATGAGGATCCCCTATGAGGATTAAAACGATACCCAACATGCCCAGTTTACAAATTGCAACTTATTCTTAATGAATAAGTTGCCAGCACAAGGTCTACCATGTAAGGTAAGGTTCATGTCAATGAAGTGCCATGCCTTCTGTGCTGGGTGGGGCATCCCCCAGCCTGCCGAAGCTCCGGTTCCATCCCACCGAAGCTCCGCCCCATCTCGGCGAAAAACTGCAGTACCCCAAAAAGTCCACAGAAGACGCTTTAAAAGCCCCCACAGGTCATCAATTTAGAGCTACCCCACAATACTGGCCCTAGAATTATTGCTCTCACTCCGGCGTGCGCGGCGATACCCAACATGTGTAGCGCGTTCGTCGTTTTCATAGGTAGGCGCACCCGGCGCGTGTTTACGTGGCGACGCGCGTGCTCGCGGGGGACTTTTACATTTTTCCCTTCTGCCCTTCTTCGGGACACAGAAGCGATCTGGCGACAGGTAAGTCGCCAGAATCGCTTCTGTTGTAAAGCCGACAGTCGGCTCTACAAGTTTAAACAGACTCCCGGCGGCAAAAGTCGCCGGGAGTCTGTTTAAACAGCCCCGATGCTGGCGACGTACACTGTACGTCGTCAGTCATGAAGGGGTTAAGACACTCTTCCTTTCCAACCCTCCCCCTTTGCAGTATTCTCCTAGGTATGTAAAAATATTTTGAAATTTTCAGAGCGTTAACAGTCTATGATTGCCTTGTATAATCATTACTGAAATTGAAAATGTTCTTCCTAAGAATTTGCAAATATGCCAAGTATGAGCTGGCATATTTGCTTCATTTACTGAGCAAAAAAAAAAATAGATTTTTAGCAACTCAACACAAACAACTGGTACCCAGTCTGAGCTTTTAACAAAGTATGATCCTCTCACAGTGTTATTGATTACTTCTACAAATCTACTCAAGATTTATTTTATCCACACTTTTTACACCCTGGTGTCTATTGAGGTATGTATAATGGAAAGGGCCACTTTAATGTAAACTCCCGATGTGGGTAAAGATAGAATGATCATTACGATTTCATCTGAGAAAGCTTCGTTCCTTGGTAATCTTTAAGAATATACCGCCATCGTTTCTTGGCTATATCTTTTTTTTTTAAACACACAAAGTCTACACCTCAAATAAGCCCTTTTACTTAAAAAATCCTGACAGATAAAAAAAAGAATCCTGTTCATTCCGGCTCTCAGCGTGGAGCTGATCAGCAATTGCATCAGCTGAGCCCTTCAGTCAAACAATTTAGCATGGCCTTTTCCACCCTCATCCCCTCTCTTATCATAAATACTGCACAGAACGGAGAGTCTGCACTTCCCTTTCCTCCAGAAATGGAATACCTGCACAAACAAATGTGACAGACATATGAATATCAGACGCAAACATTATGCTCAGCACCATTGCAATGAATACTAAACAAACTCCTAATTAGATGCTGCAGAAGAGTGATCTTTGTTCCTCTCTGCAAATATTCATTTTGTATATGTTGCAAGCATGCTGTTCCTTTGGCAAAAAAACAAATCAGCTTGCTAGATATTGAACTTAGAAGAAATGTATGTTTTTTTAGTATTCACTGATGCTTGCGTGTACTTAAAGAAGAACTCCGCTAAACCTTAGTTATAACAGGAAGCTGTAGCCCAGTGCAGTCTCTTTAAAGCCCATGTCCACACAAAACTTTGACACATTCACATTTTTTAAATGCCTTAAAGTGTATTTCACCTTTGCACTCAAGTTTGAGAAAATGTCTTTTTATGTGTTTTTTTTGTGTGTGTTCCTATTCACGCACAATACTTAAAAATATATTTTTACAAACATTCTTACCTTTTTAGATGTCTGGGTTGGGTCCTTTCCTAGCTTCTCTCTCTCGGTCTGAGACCGGTACAGCGGCTCTGTGACCGGAGATCACCGCATTCATCTGTCACTCTCCGGCTACAGAAGCCAGAGAGAAGCTGGTGAAGCAGATCTCAGCTTCATCAGCTTCTCTGGGGGGTTCCTAGGTGACATTAGGGGTCTTAGAGACACTTGATGTCTCCATAAAGAGGACCTGCCACAGTACATTGGCTATCACGTAGGGGTATACGTATAGCAATAAAGTTAAGTGAAAAAAAAGGTTAAAAAAATGAAAGTTAAAAAAAATGTTTAATTAAAAAGTCACATATAATAACATAAAAAACCCTTAAAGGGCCAGGTATGAATTGCCAAGAAACCGTACGCTGTTTTTTTAAAATTACTTGGGGTGCCCCCTAACATTCCTAGCAGAACTTTAGTGTATTGTGTGACAGCTGTCAGAAGCTTTACATTTGGGATGGAAGTGTCAGCAAAGAAGCAGAAGCTGTTACACAATAACACAGCTCTCTCAGCTTCTTTCTTTCTTTACATTTTGTAACAATATTCTGTTACTTTGTCTTCAGTTGAGATACAAGTACAGAGAAGCCAGAGAGCGCTAAATGACAGCTCTCCGGCTTCTTGTGTTTTTCGTTTCCGAATGAAATTCTGATGTATCCAATTTTCCTTGTTCAAACATTTGGATTCCTTCAGATTCGTTAGGTCTGTCATTCGGAAATTCGGATGCATCCCAATGTTCAAATTTACAGAAATTACAAATTTTAATTTGGAATGAAAGGAAATGCACATATGTGGTATTAGACCAGGCAGAGTAATGGATAACTATTCTGTGTTTTATTTATTATGGTATAACATAGTATAAAAAAGCACCATTACTGAATTTCAGTGATATGATCTTATTAAAAAATGACTGCCGTGGATTGCCTTCTCTTAGTCCACCATACTACACTGCCTGGCCAAAAAAAGGTCACCACCTGGATTTAGCTAAGCAAATAGATCAGAGCCTTCCATTGGATAATAGCTCTAGGTTCAGTAAAGTTATGTCCTTTAAAAAGTCAGCTACCTATCTGAATATACTGAATGACCAGGTTTTTCCATCAATGGATCTTTTCTTCCCTGATGGCACAAGCATATTCTAAGAGGAGAATGCCAGGATTTAAGTGGCTTAAATTGTGAAAGAGTGGTTCAGGGAGCATGAGACATAATTTTCACACATGGATTGGCCACAACAAAGTCCAGACCTTAACCCCATTGAGAATTTTTGGGATGTGTTGGAGAAGACTTTACGCAGTGGCCTGACTCTCCCATCATTACTACAAGATCTTGGTGACAAATGAATGCAACTCTGGATGGAAATAAATATTGTGACAGTGCAAACATTTATTTAAATTATGTCAAGTTGAATGTGTGCTGTAAACAAAGCTAAAGGTGGTTCAACCACACATCAGTGTGTGATTTTTTTTTGGGGAGGGGCCAGACAGTGTATTTTTCTTACCTCTTTATTGTGATCATGTGCTGTGTCAGTAGCTGATATTGTTACACAAGACTACTATAATCTTTCTAAAATAGCCTTCATGAACCCTTTCAGGTGTCCTGGCAAAAAAACCCTATATGTATATCTGTGATGGAAAAAATGCTTAGAGAAAAATCTTGCTTGAATCTGAGGCAGCTTGGGACTAAAAAGGGTAATAAGATACTTGCTGTTCTACTTCTCTTTAATGGTGCACCCTAAGCACATGGCATCCTTCTCTCGCTCAGCACTGGCAGCCTGCATGGGAAGGGAAGATCTACACCTTATGGCCAAACATTTGCGGCAGCCCTCCAAATGACTGGATTCAGGCTTTTCCATTAAAGGGTACTGTTAATGCCGCATTGTACAGTACAGTACAAAGACAATTGTGCACATCCATCCCTGTGGCAGGAGTTTGGGTTGTCCTCATTCTGCACGATCAAGTCCCAATCCTCCCCCAATGTTCAACTATTATTGGCAACAGGTAAGAAGAATCAATGATTTCACATGTTATGCAGTCTTCCCAATTTATTTGGGTAGAGTGCTTCTTCAGGGCATACAACTAAGTAGATCTGGCTGTGACAAGTCATAAACAAAACATTAGGTGGAACATACAGTACATATCAACCAACAATTATTTGTTTAAAAACCAATACAAAATTTGACTTTCATAATCTTCACTTTGAATATGTCTTCACAACAAAGAAGTAATAAAATGAACTAGGATCACACTAATCCAGCACGTTATTATTCTAAGTTGCCCCACTGAAGCGGTGGCCATATTGAGTGGGGCACGTCATGAGAATAATAACATTCTGGATTAGTGTGATCCTAGTTAATTTTATTACTTCATTGCTGTGCTGTATGTGTATAGGCCAATGTAGTTGGATCTGTATGTGCGTTATAATTAATCGATGAATCGATTTTAAAAAATTTCGATTAATCGAACACGAAAATGTTAATCATTACCAGCCCTAATATAATTATAGGTCTCATTTCACGCCCAATAGTATATACATTTGCATAATTACATAGGTTCAAGTCTTCTTAGGTATACAGACTAGAGTACCTTTTTATTAGTGTTAAAAATCATCAAAGAGCCGTGCAACATACCTATATTTCACCCTGAGCATATACCATGGGTCTTCAGGAAAACTGCTGTGTGTCTAATGAACATCCAGCTGGAAAAGCCACTCTAAAGCCAAACAAAATCAAACAAAAGTCATAACACTCAGCGATTATTTCCCTTCCATATATATTGATACACATATGTGATGGGTCCTGGTGATCCCATGACATACTCACACATAGTATGTGATGTGTGTGTGTGGGGGTGGGGGGGGGTGATCAAGGGATGATGGAGGATTTGGGACTTGAGCTTGTTTTTGTGTATTTTAATGTGCATGAAGTCATTAATAAATATTAAAATTTTTGTGTGAGAAGTGCCTTATAAGAAACCCCACAGTATTTGTGGTATGTGACAGGGGGCACGACGCTATAAATTCAACCATCTAGCACCTACCTGGGTGTAAGGTACCTGTGGTGCCGGAACTTCCTCTTCCTCCCTTCTTCTTATCCCCCTTAGAAAGCAGCTGCTGCTGCTGCTCTCCCTTGTCAGCTCTGCCGCTGCAAGGGTTAACAAAAAAAAACATTTCTCCCTGCCCGATTCACTTACGGGCTCCTCTGCCTCATCAGCGGTCACATGTGCCTTTCTCCTCCCTCCTCAGCTGCTATTGGCTGGGAGGGAGAGTGCAGCACCGCCATTGGCTGCCTGTGAATCTTAGGAGAGCTGGACAGGACCTGCAGAGAAGGCAGCTTGGGGCTTTACATGGTGGAAATATCGATCC